>NC_142369.1:23686250-23847500 GCF_059441005.1 Hippichthys cyanospilos | reverse complement strand
GTTATGCTCAAAGTAATAACAATAATAACTCAAATAATAACTCTAAACTCTCAATAGCATAATAACTCAATGTCAATATGAGCAACTTTGTTCAACTGTAAACACACAAAAGAAACAGGTAAAGCTTACTTTATCAATTCATTCCCCATCTACAAATCCCAATCTCAATGTTGATCAATATATAAGGCGCACCTGATTATAAGGCGCATCACCAGCTTTTTCTTTTTTTTTTTAAAGGCTTTTAGATGCGCCTTATAGTGCGGAAAATAATGTACTCGTATTAGTACCAATCTGCAAAAAGTAGGATTATAAACAAAAGCGAATAATATTGCATCAAAGAATTCGAAAGCACCAATATACTGCGCCGGGTTACTGATAATTTTTTAGAATCAGTTTTAATGAATATATTTGTTTTTCTAATTATTTTTTCTATGTATTAATTTGTATATTTATTTGATTAATTGGGTCACCTGATATGTATGGAGATGTGCAGTTAAAATTTTTGTCAACTTTTGATTGCTCCTTTCATGTCCTACACAAAGTTGTTAAATTGCTCTAGAGTAAAACGTTAAGATAACGTGAATCGTAACTTACATCGAGGTACTGTTTGACAATACGCCTCTTGATATCTTCGGTCAGCGTGGCGCGTCCCATGTTGTTGGAGATGAAGTCGAGGGTTTGTCGCGGGTGGAAGTAAACGTTGACTTTTCGGTTCACCGCCTTGTCGTACACCTTAGCCGACTCCGTTGGCGAGTACTTTTGAATTTTGCTGTGGGACGCGCACATGCAGCGGAAAAGTTAGAATCAGTGCATGTGGAACATAAGAACACGTAGAAGTTTCAGTGCGTACCCGTCTGAGAATCCGTACTGGTTCTTCAAATGCTGTTTGAGCACCAGCAGCAACAGAATACCTTGAACAGAGTTGGCAAAGTCCAAGAGGCTACTGGGATTGTCTGGAAGGCGCCTCATGACCCTGTCCGTATCGTCCACGTTCAAATCGTCAAGGTCCGATTCCGACTCGGAGTTCTCAGAGTTTTCTCCTGGTTTCCTGGGCTTTTTGGGCCGCTGTACCACATCGTCATCTTCGCTGTTCTGACCCTCGTCACTCCCGGGAGAGTTGCAGTTCATTTTTTCCTCTTCGTTCTCTCTGTCTGAAGTGCTCTTCCACTCCTTCACCTTTTCCTTCCGCCTTGGCTCTTTTAAAAGAAGCTGAACAGAAGGTAAAAGCACATGATCACAATGTGACTGTTGAGTCATTAATAGTGGTTGTCATTCATTGATATCCACCGATTTTTTTTTTTTTTTCATGAAAAAACATGCGACAGATCAAACTGATGAATGAATGTTTTTGTTTTCCAAAAATAGTAAACCTAACAGAAAGGTAACCAATTTCCGATAACTCATTTTGGACATTGACCGTAGAAGCTTCTCTGGTCTGGCTACATTGCTGAATGAGATTATAGTGAGCAGGCGGACCACCTAACATATTGTAAGAACTGTTCTTTTCTTGTCCTATAGATATCAAGACACATTTCAGTTTTGCCATCACTGGTACCAAAGAAAAAGCAGAGCCAACGTGTTCTGTTGAATATTCTAGGCAGAGACATTTAGCTGGACTACACTGCCACAATTAGCGGTTCCGCTGTATGACTTCATTGATATCCACAATATTTGGCCCAGCTTGCTTACCTCAGTAAAGGTCTGAAGAAGATTGCTGCCAGAAACCGACAAGCAGATGTCTATGTGGTGCATGATGAACAGAGGCTCCTCCTGGCTCTGGTATGGAAAGTAGGCTAGGTTGTCCGCTATAAACAGCAACATGTTCACCTCCGTCCTCTGCAAAACGGGAAGCAGACAAGGTGACGCAAAACAACCTCACAGTTTTTGGACTGAAGCTTGCACTTGGCCAAGACTCACGGCGCTGTCATCAAAGAGTTTCAGCAGCGAGATTAGGAAGGCCCTCCTGTGTTGCCTGTTGGTGCGGATCATGGTGAAAAGGTGGGAGCAGAGCGCGGAGTTGGTCTCGTCCTGCCGGAAGCCTCGTATGATGGTCTTGCGAGACATCTCGATGGACTGCTGCAGGTTGAATGACATCTTCATCCCAGCCACGGCCTTCATCTGTACAGAATACAGCCAGAAGAAATGAAAACAATCAATCAGATTCAAACAGCAGGGCGAGTATCATCTTCACAGATGCAAAATTGTAGGTGGTTAAGTGGTGTCGTAAATTGCAACAATAAATCTCATGGAATAAAAGGAAAATAGGATGTATAAAAAGAGCCAAGACTCTCCACAAAAAACAGAGTACTTGATGCCTACTGCCCTTACTTTCATAGCTGTCTATACTAACCATTTCAAACTGTAATTTCACCCCAAATTCATTTTATAACATTGTCCTGAAAAATAAATCATTTACAGATGATTTGATTTCAATATGCTTGTGTAGAGATCGACTGGTATGTTTTTTCAGGGTTGATACCAATTACTGGGAGAGAAGGAGGCCGATAACCAATATTTAAAGTCAATATTCATCTCAAGGAACCAAGGAATAATTATTGCAGTAAAATTGCTTGGGATCTTTCAGTCAACAAATAAAAAAATTGAGTAAAATAACCAGTGGATATCAATGAATGAGAACAACTTTTAACGATTAACATTGTGATCATGTGCTCTTTCCTTCTCTTCAGCTTCTTCTGAGCATATGAGCCGATGAAAATCTAATACGTAGGAACGCATGTAATGCCAACTCACATGGATAAATCCTGTGTACTTCTTGTCAATTTCCACCAGTTGCTGATCGGCTTTGTTCCTCATGCTGGGCTCCGGATCGGTTCCCATGGCAATCAGGTACGGCACGCACTGATGTGCAAATCGGTTAAAAGTGTACTTCACTTCAGCCTTTGAATATTTGGGTGACAATGGGGACAAATTAGATGAAGCATCTTACCTGCACTGGATGGATGAGGCCCTGGTTCAGTGTGAGCGCAATGACGTTGAGAGCGAAGTGTCGTACATTGGACTGTGTGTGAAAGAAGGCTTCCAAAACCTGCTTCAGGTAAAGCTGCATAATGGAGCTACTCATCCCCGAAGAGATGTCTCCCATCTCCTTCAAATCCTCCTGTTTGGAAAGCTTTTTCCCTAAAAGACAAAAATGAATCAATCAAGCATTGATATAGTGCACAGTCAGTTTCCTTGGCTTGTGAAACGTACATTCGCGGTCAGCTTCCTGCATCCTTGTATCTTCTTCCTGTAGATACGTTTGGAGGTTTTTGAGGATGTGGATTTTGAGGTTGATGGATGAGGCACTGTCAGCCAGGATACCGTTGTACAAGGCCTTTACTTCAGGCACAAACATCTGGCTGGGATGCATGATCACGAGGAAGCCTGAACGATGCGAGAAACAATAGTTTGACATGACAAATTTAAAGCTCCTTGAACTTGAATGTCCTAAAAAAGTTCATTTTAGTTGTTCAATTAAAAAAGTGAAACTCACATTACATATTGAAGAAAAATAGAAAACCACTTTCAAAAATACAAATTTATGCCCGATGAAAATTTTTTTAGTTTTTTAAATAGTAAGATTTAAATTTGAGATTTTTTAATACCAAGTTACAAACAGTAATAAATAAAAATCACAATATTTTACATCACGTAACATGGATTCTCCTTTTAGAATTTTATTAGTAATCCACTTCAGATGACTACCTTTATTCAAACATACCTGCATTCTCAGTTAACAAGAATCATTCCTATTGCCATTTCTTGAATGTGGCACAGTCAATCAATACTAACACTAATGCAGTTGTAAAGTCGCAATTACATCAAATACTTGCAAGTAAGAGAGTTGTAAGCCATAAATGTAAAAGAGTCAGATGGAAAACAGGAAGCAGTGTGCTAAATAGTAATGCTTGCTTTTATATAACATAAAAACTGATGTGTTAGGATTGTTTCACACCGAGGAACCCAAGAAAAAGCTAATATTTTGCACTTACCTAACCCAATGATAGCTTTGGTCTTAACAGTCTCATCCTCATGCTTGGTGAAGTATAGAAGAAGCTCCAGAACCTTCTCCTTGATAATGACCTATGGTCCACAAAAACATGCATTTATACAATATCAACATATTGCATGTAACAAGATGCTTAAACAATGGCAGGACAAAAACCGGTACACCTACAGCAAGTGCAATTGATCAAATCAAAGGTGTTTCGACATGACAAATTGACAATCATTTTCTGTGGAGGAATTCTGAATCAGTTAGACCATCCATCCATTTTTTATCGACCAATTTATTTGAAGTTGGGTCGCAGGAGCAGCTCCTTTAGCAAAGGAAGCCCCTACTTTCCTCTCCCCAGCCAGATTGTCTAGGTCCTCTGGGAGGATCCCCAGGCACTCTTAGGCCAGCCCAGAGACATAGTCTCCTCAGCGTGTCCTGGGTCGTCCCGATGGGACATAGCAGGGACGGCTCAGCAGGGAGGTGTCCAAGATGCCCGAGCAATCTCAGCCGGCTTCTCTCAAGATGGAGAAGCGGCTCTATTCCGAATCCTTCCCGAATGACCGAGCTTCTCACCTATCGCTAAGGAAGAGGCCAGACATACTGCGGATGAAACCCATTTCGGCTCGAATCAGGGATTTTGTTCTTTCGGCCACGACAAATAGCTCATGACCATAGGTAAGGGCAGTGACGTGGCTCTTCCGGTAAATCGAGAGCTTCGCCTTCTGGCTCAGCTCATTCTTCACAATGACAGATCAGTATAGAGTCCGCATCACAGCAGACACTGCACCGATCAGCCTGTTGATCTCAATTAGCGATACTCTCAAATATCCTTCCCCCACATCAAACAATGTCACTCCGGTGCATGGTGAAAATACTGTAGCTCCACCAGAGAGTGTGATGAGGCTGTTTCTAGAGTTCTTGCTCTTTTGGGGATTTTTTTTTTGGGGGGGGGGGGGGGGGGGGGGGGGCATATTAAAAATAACTGGGAACTATTAAAAACTACCTTGGTGGACCCCTTGAACTCTTCCAAATCAAAATCAAAGTGCCGAGCCAGGGCACCCACAGTGAACAGCGATCGCAGTATTAAAGGCTTGCTTGCTATCAATGCTGTGCCGTTTGGATCCTCTTGATGCTGAATTTTCAGCTTATTAAGTGTCGCTGTTGGTAAAAAGAGAAATAGCAGCAATGGTGAGATAGGAAGAGAAGTAACGCAGAAACATTAGACATTGAGAAAGGTGTAACTTACTATAGAATTTGTTGAAGCAGGCCCAGACAAACTTGTAGTTGTGCGTCACTTTGTTGACAACAGCACCGAGACAGCTGATACAGTGCTGGACCACCTATAGAGAAGCAGAATAAAGTTCTAGTACACATATATCACAGAGTATAGGAGAGCAATGACTCCTAACCACTGTGCCATCAGTGATCAAATAATTAGTAGGTACAAAAATGGTTAATTTACTCCAACTAAAATTTGAGACAAAAGTTTGCGCGAAAAGGTACAAAAACATGAAGCGTGCTTAACGTACAGTCATGCCATATTTGAAGATGAGCTTCATGAGGTCCTCTTCTATCGTGGTTAGGAACGTCTCACTTGGGTGCTCCATCAAAGGCACAACCAACTCCAACATCTTCGCCACATTGCAAATGACCATGAAGTCATTTGCAGTCTGTGGAAAACACAAGAACCATTAGTTTTAATGACAAATTAAATTGACATCCAGAAAACCTGTTGAGATGAACAGAGAACTTACGTTACACTTGGTGGTTAGGTAAGGCTGCATGGTCATGGCATGTTTAACCATGAGTTGGGCCCTGATCTTACTGAACAGGTACAAGGTAGTGATGCAGGCCACTAAGCGAGTGGAGTTCACACCCTTGCTCTCTACATGAAAAAACAGAAATATTGACTTTCATTCAGTGCAACGAAAGCGGCATTCCAAAGTTTGAATGCCGTAAAACTTGTAATGGTTGGAATTTGACCTACATTTCAGGTGGGACTTAAAAATCAGTGTTTTTAGTCTTTGTGTTTCTGGCTGAAATGCTTGCATTGACCTTTTAATTCTCTTTAAATCTTATAGTTTCAGTCAACACAAACTCGGAGAAGGTTTTCAACTCATTTCAGTCATGGAAAGCTCAAAAACGTTTTAGTTTTGCTCAAGGGTCACCAACCTGTGTTATTGTGGACTGAAACTAATGGCATATACACACTCTCTCTCGATGTAGGTTTGCAAAGTATGGTCTCTCTGGGACACGGTAGTGCGTCCGCATGCTGCGCGTGCAGCATACTCGTGCTGCATGAGTGTGCTCATGCACCCTTCTGAATTTTAAACATTTTGCTTTCAAATTTGGGGGAAAAAACTTAAGTTGCTAAAATAAAGTATATAAAGTGTGTATAATGCTGGAAGTTAAACCCAGATTTAACTAAGTGAACGTTGTTTTGACCAGGCATGGGACCAGATCAGATTCTGACGGTATCATAACCTTGAGCAAACATATCATGGTATCGCAGTACCACAGAAGTGAAATTATATTGTTATATTTTAAAATCTTTTTTGGGTAAATTGGTAAATTGCTGTAGTATAGTGAGGTCAGCTTTGCAAATAAGAATCCATTCTTAATTGCTTTACATGGGTATTTTAACAATGAATACAAAAATCAATTTAAGTAGCTTACTTACCTGCGAGAGACTCTTCATATTTTAAAATGTGCTCCACCAGATTGTCCACCAGCTGAACGCATGCCTTTTTAGCAGGTTTATATGCAGCATCCTCCTCGGATTTAAGAAGCTAACAATCAAAGGGAAAGGATGAGGCTGTGAATAATAACAAGAACGATTTCGCAATATGCCAGGGTCTAACTTACGTTGGAAAGAAGCTGTTCAAACCAGTCATAGCCAGTGTCTCGACAGGCCGCGACCACATCAGTGATGTTGAGAATCTTTCTGGTCATGGTCTCCTTGTCATGGGTCGGCGTCGGTGTGAACCATAACTTCTGGAATGTCTCATTCACCAATTTCTATGAAAAAAAAGAGATTTATGTGTATATATATATATATATATATATATATATATATATATATATATATATATATATATATATATATATATATATATATATATATATATATATGTGTATATATTTTCAAATACATGTTCACAACTCAAAATAATCAAGTGAGCATACCTTGATTCCTTCCTCATCATTGACCCTGCGGATCATTCTTACACACATTTCTGTGATTTTACTGAAGGTGGGCTGCTCCAAACAGATGTCTCTCAGGATCTTAATCACCCGCTTCCTTACACTGATACCCGTGTCCTGTGGGCCACACACTGTATTAGACAACACTCCCTGAAGCATTTTGGTAAACAGGAGTATAGATGCTGTGATAGTGTTGTGTTGTATATTTTTCAACACTAGGTGGCAGCAAAGGACGGCAGTAGAGAGTGAACTCCATATGAACCCGATTGATTTCCATGACAACAGGCAAAACAATATCAATGTAACTCTTCGAGATTCTGCAAAGACTGTGAGGGAATGCGTTTGAAACAAAGTAAATCCGTTCTGCAACGATAATGATTGTGTTAGTTTGGGTTATGTGCCCAACAATCATGTTGCATTTCAAAAAGGGCATGTGTTGGTGGAATGACATTACAACAGACACAAGCTAATTAAGTAAAGGAGGTGCTTGCTTTATGATGGTTCTGACAAGGTTACATATTGTGCACGGCTTACTGTATACTGTCATGTGGCACAAGAAGTCTGGCTTAGTTACCGCTATTCTCACAGTTTTTCTTTGTTTTATTATTAAGATCTACAACAGGGAAGAGGTGATCCCCAATTACAAGTCCAGGTGTGTATGGAATTAAAATCAAAAGATATATATATATATATATATATATATATATATATATATATATATATATATATATATATATATATATATACACACACACACACACACACACACACACACACACATACATACATATACACACATCCATCCATGTTATTTTATAACGTTTATTTTCATTGTAACTTTTTTTTAAACCTCATTTCTGCATCAAATGAATGAAAAGTAATTAAAAATGTGACCCATAAACCTCTGGTTTACAAAGAGTGAGTAACACTTACCAGAATTCTCTCGATGAGCATATCATAGTACTGCTC
The DNA here is from genome assembly GCF_059441005.1 of Hippichthys cyanospilos. Classification (NCBI taxonomy): domain Eukaryota; kingdom Metazoa; phylum Chordata; class Actinopteri; order Syngnathiformes; family Syngnathidae; genus Hippichthys; species Hippichthys cyanospilos. The sequence goes on along the minus strand of NC_142369.1, from coordinate 23,839,330 downwards.
AGTGAGCTGCGGTCTGCTCAGGACAAACTTGCCCAGCAGCTCTACAGCTGCCTCTCTCACACTCGTGGAATTGTCCATTAAGCGGCCGTGGACTCCGCGCTGCATGTCAGACTGCACAAGCAGAGAAAGTTGTCAGTTTACAACATGACAAGAAAAGGAAAATGCAAAAGGGACGTAGTCTTCAACAGGACAGTGGACAGGGACAAATACCCTTGCCAAGATGCTAGGGTCAACAGCCACCACCTCAGACAGACACTTCATGGCTTTAGTCCTCACAGCTATAGCACTTTCTCCGAGGACTCGCAATATCTAAAAGAAAAAAAAAAAAACAAAGACAAAAAATACAGTAATTTGAATTCAATGGCCATAATGTATCCCATTGAGTATGATTCATTAATATACAACTAAACCATTAAAGTGAAGATTTGATGTCAGCAAATCTCATGACACTACAGCTGAGTAAGCATCTATTTGTTAAGCATAACAGATGGAAAAGAGGCAATGTTATGATGAACTATAGTTGAAAATTAATAATTATAGTAATTCCTATTAAAATGCCTATAGATGACAGAATCACAACAAACAGCTTAGTATTGCCTCTCTATTAAATGTCAAGGGTCTCCACAGGCTTAAGTGTTTTATTTTAAACTATTCAAATGGCTAACATTTTTGTGTACGGCGGTTATGAATTTAGAGTAAAAGCGTAACTTGAAAGTGTCTAATAGTCAATGAAGTTATTGATGGCAGTATTTTTAAGGTCCACCCAGTAGATAATGTTACCTGTATAGGGACCATATTGTTCCAAATACAAAAAAGGATGACTATGAATGTTAAGCATTGCCCAGGTTCCTCCAAAGAAATATAACTGAAAACTTTATTCAAGATGGACTATTTTCACAACATATAAAGGATATCAATGATACATACATACGATGAAAATAGACAAGGTTGGGGTGTTTGAGGATTACCTGTGTTAAATAAATATCAAAGCTTTGTGCAAACGGCCTCATGGAGGCCAAATAACGCACAATCAGACAGGAGTCCTCGTAGTCCACAGTGTCGGAGTTCATCCTTAGAGAGAAGAGCATAAGATGTTATGGGACTAACATGCAGAAAAAAAACACTACCACATCACACAAGACCCGTGAGATGCAGGCTTACTTAAGTGTGGCGAAATGAGCTGGCATGGTCTTGATGATGTTGCGCAGGAACTTCTTGCGCTTCTCCGCGCGCTGCATGATCTCCCCCGTGGCTTCCATCTCCTTGGCGTGTTGTGGCCCATCTGAGGAGTCGTCCTCCTTTGAGTTCTGATTACGCATTGACTTCTCTGCCTCCGTTGTGGCGTCACGGAACCACTGGGCAATGTAGAATTTCCTTGCGAACTACAAAGAAAAATCTTCCTCAGTTTCTTTTCTTGTTTAGCTACTACCGTTCACACCTGAAAAGTATTCACAGCAGTTTACTTTCTTTTTATTTCGTTACGTTATAGCTCAACCCCCCAATCTTTATAATTCTACACGCTACACCCCATAGCGACAATGTTGTAGCACTTTTTTTTTTTTTTTTTTTTTTTAAATTCTTGCTAGTATAGTAAAAATGAAAAAATGAAGGAAAAAAAAAACATGTACACAAGCATTCATAGCCTTTGCACAATGCTTGCACCTTTGGAACTTTGGGGCGTTGTTCTGTTGGAAGCTAAATCTTCACCCAGTCTGAGCTCCTGAACACTGTATACATTACTCACCACTACTTTGCAGAGCTGTGCTCATAAGTTTACATATGCATGTACATATGTGCTGCATGTGACTTTTTACTTTGTTTGTTCAGCACATTACCAAAATAAATGAATTCATTTTAAGAAAAACTGCATGTCATTAAGGGGTATTCTGTATAAGGGAAGAGTCGATTATTTTGAATATTCGAATATTTATTTTGTAGAGGCTGTGTTGTAAAATGTGGAAAAAGTGAAGAAATTTGAGTACACTATGGATTCACTGTAAATCAAGGAAAACATTCAAGATTCCCATAAATAGTGGCATTAGGGATTTATTTACCTAACTGCAATTGAGGAGAGGGAGGCATATATTAGGGGATTTCTTTTTTAAAATTCCCCATAGTAAACATCGTCATTCATTTGCTTCTAAAGAAAAACTAGCCATCTTGAAAAAACAGATACAAAAATATTCCAATTCCAATATAATTTTTGTTCCCACTTTAAACAAAACAACATTTTAAAACTTGCATTGAATCACTTTTTCGCCAGCAAAAGGCTAAATCCAATTCCAAAACTGTCTGACTTGTCATTTTTGGAACTAATTAAAACTCACCACTAGAGAGGCATCTGTATCAGCATTCTCTTCCAAATAGTCCAGTAGAGCCTTTTGCAGTTCCTGGGTTTCATCACCACCCTGAGACTGCAGAGAGTTCACAGGGATAAATATTGATCTTTCAGCAGAATTACAGATTTGAATTCAAACCTGTTGTAGAATCCGATCAATCGACCGCTGGTCCATCTTGCTGGTGACTGCGTCCTTTCTCAAGCGGGCTGCCACAGTGCCAAGGTAGTCTAGAGACGCCACTCGGAGTGCCATCTCTGTCTGCTTGTTGCTGAACTGGTGCACCTGGTGAAATTAAAACACACCGTTTGTTAACTATCAATGCTGTGCACCATAGACAAACAAAATAATGCCACAAAAAAGATGAATCCTTTAAAAAAATCCCAGAAGTCTCTTAAATTCTTCAGTGTAAACACTCTATGCATCAAAAATTAAAACACACTCAAGTAAGTCTCACTGACAAGGGAAATAGAGTGGGTGTTGAGCTAACCTTTCTTAAATTTGTGCAAAAAAGAATCATACTTTTCAGCAATCATAGAACTAATTTGGAATTAGAGATACATCTTGAGGGAGGTGGGTATTCAAAGAGTAAATTAGATAAAAAAAAATAGGGATGATAGACAACAGGGTCAACTGGAAATCACATATTAAACATGTACAAAAAAAATCCTCAAGCTGAATTACAGTATTAAATATAGCTAAACAGGCACAGCATCATAAATCACTCTGCAGCCTACATAATACACAAACTCTTCGATACCTCATTTACTGTATAGAAATCTGGGGCAATAATTACACTATACCAGAAATACAGATCTTTCATGGGGAAGGATACAGGGGTCACACAAATTTATTATTCTTCCGGTCAGAACTCATTTAAGATATAGCATAAATACTTTTCAAAGCAAATGATAATCTGTTGCCAATTAATATTAAGAATCTTTTCACTGGAAGGGAAAGGGGTTGTAACTTTAGGAGAAAATTACATTTTAGGATAATGAAGTCAGGCACAACAAAAAAATATGTTCTGTATTTTGATCTAAGCTGTAAAAGAGTTTGGAGGGGACGCTCAGGGAATGATCAAACATCAACCAGTTTTAAAAAAGATATAAAGAAATTATTTATACAATGTACAGAAATGAGGGTGTTTGAATATAGGGCGCTTGGCCTCTATTTATTTATTTATTTATTTATGTTTTTGTTGGTTCTGATTGTCATTGCTTTGTTTGTTGTTTTTTAATTGTTTATTCTTAATATTGAGATATGTTTGTGTTGTATCCGAGGTCTGCGTGTATGTTAAATGTTTCTGCTGAGCATGTATTAACATTTTGGAGGTATATGTCGAGTGTTCAGTAAAAAATAAGATGATGATTTTAATAACACCTAAAAAAAGTCACTACACTTGTCAATTAATGCACTTATATGTGCATGAGGCATATGCAGGTGACATGTGTATGGTCTATAAGAACACTTTGATAAGCCAAACACATAATTCTAAAGTATTACCAATGAATAAAATACAACCACTGCACAGAAGTGCAGTGACATAAGGGGCAAAAACATTTAACCACAATAAGCTCCATCACACTAACCAGAAGCCTGCCAAGCAGACTGAGGAGCAGCTCAGCGGCAGGCCATTCCGGTTTATTAACTGTTGAGAGCAGGTCCTGGACAAAGTTCTCAAACAGAGGCCTGTAATCTTCCTCTCCTTGCTTACTGCCACATCTGAAGGAAAATTCAGGAAAAACACTGTGAGGCCACAATAGGAAAGTGAAAGAGCAAAGTCAATCCTACATATACAGTAATCACTAGACATACATTTCGTTGTCACTGCAGAAAAAGGGATGTACATTTGTAGCACATAAGCAAGAATGCACATAATTGGTATGCAAGTACCCATGCGGGACAGAAATCACTGATTCCCTTAACGTATTTGCGTATCCTACCTAACTGTCACCCATGACAATAACCAAGCCTAAAGCTGAACTATTTTTTTCACTGAAAAGTGGCACCAAGAGCACATGTATGTTGTGCAACTTATGGCTCACAAAAAAGCTAATCGAGAAGTAATAGCCTTCCATAAAGCTAAGCACACGCGTCCCATGCCTTGCTATACTGAGGACATTTGTTTGTTTACTGAAGCGGCTTGGACTGGCTTTCTGGGTTGCATATCATGCTTGTGAAGGTGTAAAGAAGATCGTTTATGTTGTCTCTTCACAACTGATGAAGAATTTTTCTCTGACTTTCTTGGACTAAGTATACTGGGTACTGAATGAACCGTAAACTATAACTGATGGAGTTCTGAAACTTTTCAAGGGCGCAGACCGGTTTTATGCACACACAGACGGTGCAATGCTAATTTGGGTGGGATACTGAGAAGGAAATTGAGAAAGACTGTTTTTAATCAAAGGGTGTGTACCAAATACTACGTCTTAGTATTGTCTATGCTACCGAGACCTACTTTTTCTTCAAAGAAAAAAAAAAAAAACCTTTTGGTGGCCGTAAAACTTTTTCCAACTAAAAATATGAATAAAGAGGTGCTCACTTTTTGAGGAATACTGAGAGAAAGTTCTGCGCTGTTCGCATTGCCGTCTCATATGAGTTGGTGATCAACACATCTTGGTCAACCTACAAATACAACATTTTTAAAAGACACGTATTTACTAAGTTAAACCCTTAAAATGGTGTTTAATTCCTCGCACCTTGCTATCATGCTCCTCTAAATTGTCTTTTTCATTGGGTAGGTGGACCACGCACTGGATGAGCTGCAACACCAAGGCAGTCACCATTTGGATGTACATGGGTTCTCCATCCTGATCCGAGCTGTTCAACCTTGAAAAAACATGGTCTAGGATGAGCGGCACAGCCTCACATTACTGGGATGGCTTGCTTTTATTTTATCTTATCATACCGAAAGTTCCTGAGGGAGCGCTTGCTAGTGGGTAGACGGGCCAGTGACGTGAAGATCTCCTCCAGAATGAGCTGCCGATGCTTCTCGTACCGAGAGAACACCTTTAAAAAGGTAAGGACATTTTAAAATTTGAAGTCTGAATACGTTTTCAGTAGTGAATTGTGGGTGTTTCAAAAACACTTACCGCTGTAACCAGTTTAATAGCACACAGCTGCAGCTCACTGACATTTTCCACAAAGAATGGAGTGATCCCCATTGAAGAAACCTGGATGTGTTTGTGTGCATGTGTGTGAAGGGGTAAAGATGTGTGTAAAAAAAAAAAAAGCAGAAAAATTTAGTCTTAATAGAGAAGAAATCCAACATCAAGCACAAAAAAGTGAAACTTGCGAATGTTAATCTGCTCCATCACATAATCTCTGGTTGTCAATTAAGCAGGAGAGATATGGCAACATGTTGGGAGTCTGAGAAGTTTAGGACAAGTGTTGGGCAAGTTACATTGAAAACATAATATATTTCTTGTTACTACATACTTGCATTTGAAAATTACTATTTTTCTACAAATTTTAAATCTGTTTGGAGTAATCAATCTCTTTTCAGTAATTTTAAGTCTTTTTTTTAATTCTGCAATTACTAGTTTATTTTAATTAATTTGACATTTTAAAAGGAAAATGCAAATTTAGCAACCGTATCTGAAAAAAAGTCGTTAGGTTTGATTTTTCTGATGGTGATCATTAGAACTGTGGAATAAATTACTCCAAATACAATTGCCCTCATTGGGAAAGTTGACTTTAGTGCCCCTTAAATGCTTTGCATTTAACTCTTGAGGTACCACTGTCTGTACCTTGACAAGAAAGTGGATTTCATATCTGTTTACCTGGAGGATGGTGGTGTCGGTGAGCAACTGGATTTCGAGGAGCTCAGAAATGTTGCTTACGACGTCGCAAACTTTGTTATACAGCATGATGATAACGCGTTGCTTGTGTGTGGAGCATTTGGCACGTTTCGCCTTGGAGCTTAACAAGGCACCTGCATGAATGAGAAGATCATTAGATTAACGATCGATAGATACCCAGATTACGAGCTAGACAGCTGATGAATTATTAAAATTAAATAGCATCATTATCAAATGACTGCCCAATCCTCACCCCCGTGTGGGTCCACCCTGTAGACTGGGTCGTACTGCGGATAGAGCGTGTTCTGCAGATGAAACTTGGTGTACTGCAGCACCCGCTCGATGACGTCCTCGATGTAGACAGCCTTTGGCATGTGCGCTGATGTCATGATATTCAGGGCCGTGAGGCAGGCATCGGCCGACTTGGTTACACGCTCCATGATGAGGTCCCTCCACAGCCTTTCCTCATCTTCTGCGTCATGGTCCTGGCCATGAGGAAAGAAGATCAATTCCTTTTCTTTCAAAAGCATAAATCAAAGGCATATACACTGTAGGCTCTCATATTTACTGAGCTGCAGAGTATTCAGTGTTTGTTTACTTGAAGCTGACGTCTAATTGAAAGAAAGTTAAAATATCAAAAATTCAATGTAAAAGGAAGCAGAGCTGCTTAGATTAAAGACAAGCCAGGTCATGGCTATTTGGGTTTGGATTTGTTGCACAGTTTAAGTTCATCCAAATGTGCATTTTAGCATGAGTATTAGAGGTTTTGTCTTGATTAGTTAATAACTGACACATTGGAAATACACACAGTACACTGGCTCACACACAGAAGTGGAATTGGTCAACTTGGTGCTAAAACGTTGTTTCTCTATGAAAGAAAATACAATCAATACTGTCTCTATTGCGGGCTCGCTTGCTCTGCAGCTACCACAATGTTTTACAGTGGGAGGCCCAATTAGAAGCCAACCCTAGTTCTGCTCCGAGTTGCCATGCTAATGACATAAAGACATACTGCGCACCGGCAGCGGAGGGGGTGAGGTGGGCAGTGGCTCAATTGTATCTGACGTGACCACTCCCTCAAAACAAGTTACATAATTGAAGGGCTCAAAAAAAAGATTTTGTGTGTGTGTGTGTGGTGGTGGTGGTGGTGAGGGGGGGGGGGGGGGGGGGGGGGTTGCTGATGGACTGCCGATTACAATTTTCAGTGTGAAAAAAAAATGGTGGACTTACAATGACATAAGGGGAACAGGGCACTGAGACAGACAGACAGACAGACAGTCAGATAGACAGATAGATAGAAGTAGTAAGGCAACCACCCAATGAACCAAGCCCATGGTTAATGCTACGTTAAGTTGACTCAATAACAGTGAAAGGAGTCAATATCCATTGTCAGGACTTGTTTCAGATTCAGGGCAAGTGACAGGCCAACATGGGGCCCACTTTCAGGTGATACGGTACATAGGAAGTCTAAGAAGTGGGGCCTCACGTGGTTGATCAGAGTGGAGAGCTTGGCTCCATCTTGGATATTCTTTTCGAGTATGTTGAGCAGTTTCACCAACTTGTCTGATGGGATCTATATGAAGGAAAAAAAAATCATTAAGGGTGTAATAATGCAATTCAGTCACAAAAGTAGCTAAAACTAAATGGCTACCCTGCTGGTGATGCCCATGGCTTTGATTTTGGCAGATTCACTGCCCAGCTCGTTTAATTGGTGCCTCCCGAGTAGCAATTCCTGAGGTATTTCATCATCATCTGCTGCTGGACACATCCCACTTAGTGAGCGCAAATGAAAGAAGTTCCAAGCTGTATTGACATTGGAAACTCTAGAGTACTTTACCCATGGTGGTGAAATCAACATCCTCCAGATTCTCCAAGATGTTGTCAATGCTGGTCAAAAACCTCTTGAATGTGGATGAGTCCATCAGCTCCTCTTGCGTGAGCTTAGGTTCATACGCTTTCCTCTTCTTTTGCTTCTCTTTCATCTTCAATTTTCTTGCAACTGAGCAAGCAGAGTCGTTATTTGATGTAAAAAGGAGTGATAAAGCAGACTGAGCCAACTAACCATCGCTGATGCTCGGAGGTGGCGATTCGTCTTCAGAAGAGTCCCGGTAACGACTGCCTGAGCCTCGTCGGCCTTCTTTGCCACCACTTCTACGATGTTCTCCTGAGGCCCGTCGCTCTCTTTCCTCAAAGTCCCATGTCCTGTCTTTGTCCCGACGCTGACGCTTTCTTGCGGCTGTGGATATTCAAGAACACGTACAGTACCTTAGACACATGGATAGGTTCCGCAACTTAAGCTCATGGGTGGGATGTATTATAAGAGAGTCTTATATTTGCTTATAATTGTAAACTCCACAATGAAGTGACATCATCTTTTATTTACTTCAGATGGGAATGTTTCCATCTGCACTCATCAGTGCTGTCATTTGGGGTAGCAAAGTTACTTAACTAATTCACTACCAGCCGTTTTCACTGGAGCAAACCACAAGCAAGGCCCACAGAATATTGTTTTCAATTGCTATATAAACATTGCACCCACCAAAAGAAACCTTAAGACTACTTTCTTTCAGCAAAAAATAAGTAAGTTTTATCGTTTTACATTCTTTAGCAACCAGCATTAGAATACAACAAAGTTCTGTTAAAATTTGCATTTCTGTTGAAAAAACAGGAAAAAAGCCTTTTTAAAAGCAAACATTTTAAGCATAACTTTGAATATATGTACTATTTTTTGCTTCTGTGACATCTCAAACATCTAACATGATTTATTTCTACAAAATAACAAACAACAGTACAAAAGGGCTTATGACAGCAAAAATAGTTTATTTGTACATCACAAAAAACTTGAACCAAACTACAGCAACAGCTTTCTCCACATCTGAGTCTTCCTCCTTCACCAGATGAGCCTGTAATTTATAGAAATATGTGTGTTTACCACAGTTATAGTTGTGTGGACTTTCCCCATCATACACATATCAAATTATCATCTTCATTGTAGATGCAAGCTAGCACTTACCACTTTGTTCTAGGGGGTCAGGGGGACAATTCTCGACTGCTGCTTGTTCCGTTTTCCAATAATCCGACAAATCAGGATCAGGATCAGTCTCACCTTGTCATCCTCTTCATTGTCATCAGCATCTTTCTCTTAAGAGAGATGTGAGCTCTGTGCTATGCGGAGCGATCCGGCACAACGGGGAGCAAACATGAGTCAGTCGCCATCGAGGAGGCTATTGTTGCCCGAGTGGCTATTGCTGTATGCTTTTTTTTGCTTGTCTCATCATCCTTTATTCTTGTGTGTCATTTGTAGTTTTATTTCCATTTTCCTTATTTTTTTCCTATTTTCTCCTCACATTTTTTCATAAATTGCTATTCATTCCTTCTTTCTGCTAATTTGTTCTCTGTACTTCCTGTCATCCCTGCTGATTTCTGATAAAATGCCTTTCTGTCACCCAGTGGCCATTTTTATTGTATTTAATAGTTTTTGAGCTTTGGAGGGGGAGTTGTGTCAGAATCCAGAAATGCCTTCAGTACAAGTTTGGGAACGAGTGGCAATTTTTTAAAACTCTTTATTACACAAGTTTGGTTGTGAATTGGTTAATTTATCTCAAAAGGTTACTAATATCTGTGTGTAGACAACAGGCAACAATTACCAACTGCTGTATTTTACACTAAAAAAGGAGGCATCTTTTTGACGATAGTTTATTTTAAAAGGGACATATAGAAATTCTACTACTATCTTTGGCCAAATAGTTGCGTTTTTTGAGTGTTTTTAAGAATTTCCATATTTCTCAGAGTTCAAGTCAACCTTGCTTACAAGTCAATCCCCCCCTTTATTAACTTCAATGGTGAAATTTACTTTGGAAATTATTTGCTGACCATCTTACTTGGGATATTTTTCCAAGCTTTCTTTACCCAAGTGACGACTGTTGTGAGCAGAGCGTGGAGGGTTGCCCTTTGCTGTTTCTCCCCCCAAGTGCCGACATCATGCCGGCTTTAAGCACACATCCACCGGCTTAAGGAGACAAGTCAAGCCGTATTTTCCTTTTCATAATGTGTCAAAGTCCATCGGAAAAAAATGAGCGACGCAGCCTTTTTGTCGACAACAAAGAGGCAACGAAACGATGCTTGACGAAAGTGCATTTTTGCAATGTTTTGTGCAAACATTCTAAAATGGATGCATACCTATTGTATTAGAGCTACCTGTATATATAATCATTTTAAGCCTTGTAAATGGATGATATTACTTATTTCGCATTTGAATCAATGTTATTCAAACACAGATAAGTAAAAAAAAATGGCTCTGTTTTGAGTTATGCAGTTATGAGTCGACCCCTCTAATATGTGTTTAGAAAATGAACAGAAAAACCTTGACTTGTACTCGGAGAAATACGGTATGTTAAATAACTAAGTAAAGCTTTTGTGAGCAGTCAATTTCCCAAAACATGTCTGTGGGCAAGCTTTTTGATATTGACATTGTGATATAAGAATTTTGCTAATTTGCCTCACACTGCCCACGCCCTCACTGAATATTTCCACATCCCATATATGACTTGGTAGCTAAGACTATGTTCAAACAAAGGTAAGAGCTGTCAATATGGAAAGACAAAAAGCAAAGACAAAACGGACTGAACAAAAAGTGTGCACTTCCTGTTCGCAACATCACCAATGACAAGTTGAAACAGGGAGTAGAGAGGTAAATATTTCCATGCTCGCCGCATTGTCGAGTGACCATTTTGTCAATCAAAATTTCACTGGGTGAAGTAGCTGCCAAGTATAAGTGTCCGTATGCAAACTGCTTAGAGTAATCCTATGATCCTCCATGTGGCTAGCACAAAAGATGCATTGTTTATGTTTACCGGTGGCTGCATGCTAGCAAGCGCTAGCACTTTTTTCACAATCCAAGAATAAATGAATGTGTGAATATTCTATGTTTTACATAAAAAAATGAGAGCAACTATATTGTCTCTGAGACATGTAAAACAGTTGTGTGACACCCCCCCTCCCCAAATACACATTTGTGCACCACTACAAAAAATGTTTTGAAAAAAGGTTACTATGCTTTCAGTAGACAAGAACCCAAATAGTTTGACTCACATTCTCCGTTTGCATCGTCATCCGAGCTGACCTCAGCATATTTGGGTTTCTCGTTGATCGTACTCCGTTTCCTCTTGTTCATCTTGACTCGTTCGCAGAGGGGCATGGTCGACTCAATCTCCGCAAGTAACTCTGGAGGCAGTTCCTTCAAAACGGCCGGGTCCAGGCCGCCTGGAGAGAAGACAAGATCTCATTAGATGCAACAGAGGACCACATAAACCAAATTGACATAGTTGCCAACGCTTTTCTTACTTTTGCCGGTCTTTCCAGAGGAGAACCGGTTCTTTCCAGACTTGCTGTGACGAATGATTCTTTGGATCTGGTCGACCGAAAGCTTTTTCAAAACCACTACAGGCTTGGGCCTCTTCTCAAAGTCCTGCACCAGACCCAACCGCTCCAGTTTCACCTTTGGCTGTCCCCACAAGTGGCTTTCAGTTTGAACATCACAATGCATGTCACGCTTGATCTGCAAGAAGAGAAAGCAGTTAATCAATTAGTCTCAAAAACAAATGCTCAGTTTGGTGTTTGTTACTAAAAAAAAAATGTTTTTTAAATGAAATGGTCACGTGTCAGAGCTGGGCAATAAAAGATTTATATTGTTGATGCGATATAAAACCATCATTCATATAACGTAATCAGGTCACCTATATCACAAGATATTCCTTGCCAGTACTGAGTGAATCCTGTCACTTTTTTCATCCTCTTGGTCATACCTTTTACTGGACGAATGCTAGACAATAAATATACTTGAATGCTACTTGAAGCATCATGTTGAATTCATTTGATTTCTTTGTGCTTTACAGCAGTGCTCAAAAAGTTGTACTATCAGACATTATAATGGTAATTATTTGGTCAATGGATAGATTGAATATAAGTTTAAAGAAAAGTGCCAGAATGCAGCTATGGCGAGATAAAATCTTGTCCATATTGTGCAGCTCGGAATGCAGCTATGATGGACTAAAATCTTGTTCATATTGCGCAGCTCTAGTGTCAATGGTGCAAACTGGTGAACTAAGCAACTATGATGTTAGTTTGCAATGTGGTTACAGCTACAAATACTTAAAAGAATACTCCAATCCCACACTAATTTTATGACAAAAAGTAGACATTTGAAATAGTCAAGTTTTGGCCCATGGGCCATAGGTTCCTACCCGTACGTTGATAAGATCTGATAAATTACAGAGGAGTATTTTTTTAAGATTTGTGTCTTTTCGGTCACACCTATATGCGGGATGCTCAATTTCATAAACAACACAAAACATTTACTTTAAAATGGTCAAAGTGGATTAATGTGCTAAAAAAAACCCTCAAGACAAACCAAACAATTATACATGGGAATACTAATATGAAAACAAGAGAGAGCAGTGGCATGATACAGTGAGATTGCAGACAGTGACAACTGAATGATCGGTAGTTATTGCTGTTTGGGTCACACCAGATCACCTTAGGGATCTGGAAGTTCTTCAGTACGCCACTTTGTCCTCCCAGGAGGTGAGCGGGGAAAGAGTCTGGAAGCTTAGCACCGGAGGGTACGGCAACTGGCTTCAGAGAGTCTTGCCTATGGCAGCTACGCCCAGGCTCTCCGATGGATGACGCCCAAAAGCCGGACTTATCTCGGTCACTTCTTGAACGAGCATCGCCGGTTACACTCCGATGCCACTTATCTTTGTCAGAATCCCTGTCTCTATCCCGTCCGTGTTCCCCTCGGCCCGACGACTTGGGCATCTCCGCCCACCTGTCTGAAGACTTGTCATCCTGTCTGTGTTTAGACGACTCCCGACTGTCTCTTCTGCCATCATGTTTATCAACCCTGTTCTTGATAACCTCTGGTCGTCCGTCTGGTTTCAAACGCGAAGCAGTGTCAGAACCTTCTATGGCAGCTGGCCCGCTAGCCGGTTCTTCGGGCCAGCGTTGGGCTTCTAGGGCCGGGACAGGGGCAGCCAGACAGGGGTCAAGCTGGCAGTCAGCTCTCCCTGTCTGCAGGAGCTCAATGCTCACCATGAGGGGGGGACGACTGGCACCGTTCCCTGCTGCTGTGGCCTCTTGCGGAGTCAGTTTGCCAGAGTTGGCCCCTCCCGCAGGTCCGCTTCCTGGGGCCCCTGTGGGACCGCCAGGTCCCCCGGCACCTGGCTCCAATGGAAAAGAGTCTTGTCTCCTCTTCTTCAGCGGCTTATCTGTTTAAAAAGGAAAAAAAAACAAACAAACAAAAAAAATGAAATCCAATGACATAAAAATATGTACGGTGGGCCCCCATGTTACGAGATTGATCCGTTCCGCGGTTGGGGGCGTAAGGCGAATTGGCCGTATGACGGGCAATCCAAAACTATGTGAAATAGCTAATGCGTGTGGAACCCCAGGTAAAAACATCAAAATTGTACATACTAATTAAAAGTTGGTACCAAAATAGTATAGTAAGTGCTACGTATATATAATATACATGTATACAGTCAGAAAAATTCATAAATAAAAAAAATAGAAAGGATTTATTTACCTTTAAGTGGCGCTTGTTATGCCCATATTCCCTAATAAAGGTTATCTCCAGCATCGTTTCCATATAAATCATCTTCTTACTTCTCTCTTTAACATCACTAGGAATCTTGGGACCCATGGCTAACCCTTTCAACTTTGAATTAAGCAGTAAAATGCACTATAAATACGGTTTTGTAACCACTCACAAAGCTTTACCGTTCCGTCATTTTGAAACAAGTGAGGCTGACCAATAGTAGACCACCATCTCCGTGAGGAGACGCAGACAAATAGCAGACCAGAATTGTAGTGACGCATTGCAGGGACGGCAACTGAAAATAAGTGTAATTACCTAAAAACGCCTACAGATGGAGATGAAACAACACAAATACAACCAAGCCCCTAGGGTCATGACAGTTTTGGGCGCAAAACTAGGGAACATGTCATAACGAGGGGATGAAAAAACTCAGTATTCCACCTCGCAACATGAAAATAACGTAAATCAGGGACGTTGTAACACGGGGGTCCACTCTATATTCAAGAGCTCTTCTGTACCTTTATCCTGGACTTCCTTGGAACACTTCTCGCTTGCCGCCTCTCGCTCTATCCGCTCAATTTCAGCTAGGGCGTCGAGCTCTGCCTCATCATAAGGGGAACTAGCCGGCTGGAGACTAGCAGCACCCCCGGCCTGCTGAGGGATCTGATGGTGGCGGGCTACCAGGTTCTGCTGGAGAACAGGCACCTGCTGGAAGCCCAATTCTGCCTCCATATTGTCCGCATTGTGGTCCATGCTTGGCACAGTGTCACCTGAGGGACCAGGCATTAATTAAACTAATAATTTATTAAATATTGTTCTGCTTTAGTTTGAGTTTGCCTACTCGATGGATCAGACTCATTGGACTTGACCCGGGACAACTTCAGAGTGAGTTTGGTGGAGTCCTTGTTGGGTGAGCTGACAATGTCGTACATATCTTTCTCTTCTTTCACAGAGGGAATTTTCTTACGTTGCTGAAGTTGCTGTTTCTGGTCAAGTCCCACCTCTCTCGGCGACGGTGCATACGGAGGTGGTGATTGAAGAATCAGCGGGGGACGGGAACCCGCTGCGTGGAGGTAGAAGAAAAAAAAAGTCAACCCCACACCAACTGAATACACACTTGATTCTCACCAGAGAGCAATACATCTGTTACAGAAAACATTTCCTTACGTTTAGGTGTCCCTTCACTCGCTGCTGGGGAGCAACCAGACTGCGGCGACCTAAGAGGGAATGACTGATTTCTCAAGGTAGAGTCACCCTCCTGAATAAAACAGACATGACAGATTCAAAATAGATAGAAATAGTTATGTATCTGGAGTGTGTTACTACCCATCAAGTGGTAAATTAAACCAAGTCAATCTTTTTATAATCTACCTATTTCAAGCAAGCCCTTCTGACTCAATTGATTGAACATAAACCAAACATAGCTCAGATATCTGCCGATTTGAGGAAATTAGGGGAGCCCGGATTTCAAAGTAAACAAGCTGCCTTAAGTTGTTTTGCTGATAATTGTTGTTTTTGTTTTTTTAGTAGTAGCTTATCACTAAATAAACTAACCACAAAGTGGATTTGCACAACCCAAGAGTTCACCTCCGTAAAAGATACCTTGTACTCGCTTCAGTTAAAACAGAGTCCTAAAACTGCTCATCCCTCTAATAGTGACTCGGCAATGATTAGTCAAAAAGCAGATTATGTACTTTAAAGAAACAAAACGAAACATATTCCTTTTTGTAATCAAGGGGAAAACATGCTTGGTGTACCTACTTTGGTTTATAGGCTATTATTCATATAAAATGCATAGAATTGAAATTGCTGTTCCAATTTGAACACTCTTGGTAACCAAATCAGAAGCAGCAATGCCCACAGATAATATATTAGACGAAATCGTATAAAGCAAAAGTCACTTAACTTTTTGAAGCAGAGAGCTGCTTCATTTTACGCTAAGGGCTACCAGTTTGACAGACGCTGTTCAAATGGTATTTGAATAATGACGGTATTTGAATAATGATGGGTGGGCTGGGAAATTTTGCCTAATTCTCCTAATCAGAGAAAAAAAAAAATCGATTTTTTTCCCCTCACTTAGCATTTTAACATGCATAACTCACTTTAAGAAATAAAGTGCAAAGCATCTGCCTTAAATGACATACTTCTGTAAAAAACATAGCATAGTAAAACATTGTATGACATTGATAAAAGGCAAACTTAAAACTTTTTTTTCAATTTTGGATAAACTGCTGGCAATTTCATTGTACACCAGCTATACCATGACAAGAAACACATTCTATTTTATGCAAGACTTGAAAAGAATATTTTTCAATTTTTTGGGCAAGAAGGTTCAGCCTGTGTATTGCCTCTGGGCTTTAGTCATGCCCTGTTGCATGTAATAACTATGTTACATGTATTATGTAACAATTAAGCCCCAGTCTTTTCTGCTGTATATATGGTTGCTTGATTGCAAAGCTTGACATTTTACATAGCCGGGTGAGTGCCTCTGTTTTATTTGTGAAAATAAATTTGTTGTGCTGCTGCCTTTTGTTGCAACAGGTTTCAAACAAATGTTGCAGTGGTACTACGTCTTTTGCCACAAATTCAAAGAAATTCCAATCCACTGGTGATACAACTCCTGTCTTTTAGAAACAAATGTTTCACTTCCATTTGGCATGAGTGTAAAGGAAACATGAGAAATGCAGAAGCAGCGGAAGCTCATGAGGGTGAAATGTGGAGCAGCAAAGGGGAGGAAAACATCGATTTTATGATTTTAAAATCGTTTGTGACAAAAAATTGAAATAATTGGTGAAAAAAATTACCACATTTTAAATGACTTCCCTGAACACAATAAAAGACATTCAAACATTATGGGGCGATGGCGTTTCTTCGGGTGAATGGCAGAATCACATGCTGTTGCTACAATGTGTGATTCCGTGGTTAGTTTCAAAGGAGCATGACAATATTTGTAACATAGTAGTAATATAAGGTACTATATTAAATATATGAAAAGGCCACCCGCAATCCGTGTTTAAGTGTACTTGTCCACCGCCAGCTACAAAATCTATAAACCACAGATGCTGATATAAAATCACAAACAAGCATTATGTAAGGTATGATTTTCTCAAAATACAGAAAAACAGCTCCACACCCCACTAACTTAATTTTCTTTGTGGTTCAATCCAAAATATCTATCAGGACTGAAATGTTAAGTTTAACATTTTATTGTACCTCATTGCCCAAGCGGTGCACTATGTTCAAGTAGTCGTCAGTGCCGTGTCGATCTGAGTGGTGGTTGGCAGCGTTAGCCATTTGCCCTGACATCTTGCCTTCGTGGATGTTTCGTATACTCCCCGTAACCATCGGACTGGCTACAGACACTGAGAAAGCAAACACATTATCTTATTGACTTGTGATATCCTTAAGTATAGTAAATCCCGGAAGCAATCTTATGTTCCAGCATAAAAGAACACTTTACATACAGTTCTGCACACCATTTTTTTTCATAATCTCTACAATATATTCAGAAATAAATGAAAAAGCACTAAATTTATATTAATAGGGTATTTATTGGATGTTCAAAGTACTTTAAAAAAAGAACAGTTTTTCAAATTACATAAAGCACATGTGGCAATAATGGCACTCCTCTTTAATATTTGGGTGCACACCTTTTGGCAGCGATGACCACTTCCAAACACTTCTTGTAGCCATCTATAAGCTTCTTGCACCTCTCAGATGGTATTTTTTCTGAGTCAAGCTCTTTAATGCTTGCGGGTTTCTTTTCCCCATTTGCAAACTTCCAACTCGTAATGAAGATTTTCAACAGGATTGAGATCAGGACTGATTGCTGGGCATTTTAAAACAGTCCATTTTTTATCTTTTCAACCATTCCGACATGGTTTTGCAAATGTGCTTTGGATATTTGTCGTTTGAGGACCCATGATCTTTGACTCAAACCACATTTTCTGTCACTGCATAAGACATGTTGCTCAAGAACAGGGGTGGACAAACGTTTTGACTCGAGGGCCACAAAGGGTTCTACCCCCCCCCCTTTTTTTTTTAAATCAGAAAAAATGCAAGATATCAATAAAACATGTACTTTAAAATCAATGGAAAATTCACAAAAGCATGACAACAGTGTTATTCAATTCCCATGTATTTAACTAACCAACTAAGGTTTTGTCCCCGCCACACCTGATTCAAATGATCAGCTTCATCATCAGCCGTCTACTGAGATTGCTGATGACCTGATTTAGAGAAGCCTTTTCTTGACAGTTCCATGCTGGTGAAACTTCTTAAAACCATTACGCACCGTTCATGCAAGAATACCAAGGGCTTTGGAGATGGCCTTAGAAATGTTGGAAATCTTGTGTTTGCGAATTATCGATGTCTGTGGACATGGCCTTAGAACTGTTGGAGATCTTGTGTTTACGAATTATCGATGTCTGTGGACATCGGAAGTATTCACCATTTGTATACACTAGGCATGTCAAAACCCGGTCCTTTAGGGCAACCTATCCTGAATGTTTTTGATGTTTCCGTCATCCAATGCAGCTGATTCAAATGATCAGATGATCAGATGAATGATGTTGTCAGGCTTCCGCTGAGCTTGCTGATGAACCGATCATTTGAATCAGGTGTGATAGGAGGACAGAAACCCCCAAACCATGCCGGATAGGCGGCCCTCGAGGACTGGGTTTGGACATGCCTGGTATACACCATTGGAACGAAGTAAAAAGGATTAACAAGAGACTTAAAAAAAAAAAAAGAAATTAGTTGACTCATGTTACTCATTTTTGTTTTAACAAAGGTACCAAAGGTAAGTCAAAATGTGATTCTATAGTGGTTTACAGTAAAGGGTGCCATACCAGTTACAGAGCATGCTTTAATGTTTTCCCTTTTTTTCCTCCGTTGCCTATTGTTTAAAAATGCTGTTTAGCATTTGATGTTTTGTATCTAAAAGAAGCTCTCTACATAATTAAATTTTCTCAATTGACTCATTATTTTAATGTGGAACATATTCCACATTATGTACATGAACTTTTCGGGTGCCAATAATGGTGAGCAGGACTGTATGTGAGATGATTTTATTTGAGCTCAGTAATGATAGCATAGACTACAATTCTCTTTTGAGAAAGGTACCCTTTGGTCATGCTGTCTTTATCTAAGTTATTTGTCTTTGTGTGATGGAGCAACAAATTGTATTAAAAGAATGACTTTTTCTTGGTGATTTAATTTATAAAGCAGTGAAAATGTACAATTATTGTAGTCACACAAATAAAAAAATATAGTGAATTTTCATGCTCATTTAGTAACAGCTAAAGCGATTTTCAAAAACGTAGCTGCCATACGTTGTATATCAGAAGCATAATCAGTCTTGAGCATGCTTTCACAAATGACTACTTATTGATCTTGAGATGATTCATTGATATTGCTTGGATCCAACATAACCAAAATGCTTTAGAAACATCCTCCATGGGATGAAGAAGATGCTATGCCGCATGTCGTGTTTTCAGGCACAAAATAATTCAGATAATTTTATGCATTAAGGTAACATGCCACCAGTGCTTTAAATTCAAATTAAAAGCAAAACCAAGAATGACACTAACAATGCTTTGTTAGGTTTGTATTTTGGCGCTCACACTGCCCTGATTTACGAAAATGGTTGACTGGTGCTGATACAAAACGGCAGTGAGGGATATTTCCTTAAGAATTAGAGGAACTTGTGGTTGATGAAATAAAAAAAAAAGTGGTGAAAGACTCACCTTGCTGTATCTGTTGATGTTGGTTGTAGCTAGGTGGCTGTTGGTGGGGGTACTGCTGGATGTAACCAGAGGAGGGGCTCTGGGGCGTGTAGGGACTGGGAACTGGACTGTTTTGCTGACCCAAGTATCGACTACTAGAGCCTGTTTGCGGGGCCACAAAACGACTAAAGGGAAAAATATAACAGAGTGGACAAATGTGAGCAAGAGAATTGAAGGGTATGTATTAGGGCTTGATGACGACTAGCGTTTTAAATATGCTCACGATTTGATCTAATGCAATTTTGTATTTGCAAAGATTGTAACATCCTTAAAATATTGAGTGAGAATCAGAAAGAAAAAGACACAGGTGGGGAAGAAGAGGGAGTGAGCCCTTCTTAACTGTCTAAATTACATAATCAATGTCTGGTGCACAGAGTTATTAGACACCAAAAATGATAATACAGTTAGTTGGGTGAAGATCTATAGCCACTTTGACTCCAATGGACTCTAACACAATAATGCAAAAACACTAGCAAAATCCCTCGTGGGTAAAGCAAACCTGCTATCACACGAAAGCTGTAAAGTGAGCAGAGCTACGTTGAGTATTGTTCAATACACAGATTAGCATTTCCCAAAAGTTCTGATAAGCCACCCATCCATCTATCCATTTTTTCCACTCATCCTAAACAGGGGCAGCAGTTTTAGCAAGGAAGCCGAGACTTCCCTCTCCCCAGCTACTTCATCCAGCTTTTCCGGGGGGATCCCCAGGCGTTCTCAGACCAGCTGAGAGAGAGAGTCTCTCCAGCGTGTTCTGGGTTGTCCTCTTCCTGGTGGGACATGCCCGATACACGTTTCCAAGACTTCTGTAATCCCAACCAGATGCGCAAGCCACCTCAACGGGATCCTCTCACGGAGGAGCAGGGGCTATACTGAGCTACTGATGCCAGAGATTCTCAACCTATCTCTAAGAGAGAGCTCGGACACCCTCCAGACTCTGGTGGCCAAGTTCGGTCCTCAAGAGCCACAATCCAGCCTGTTTTCATTGTGTCTCTTCAACTAACACACCTGATTCAAATGATTAGCTCATCAGCATGCTTTGCACAATCCTGATAACGACGCTGATTTGACTCAGGTGTGTTGGTTGAAGAGATACATTGAAAACAGTCTGGATTGTGGCTCTTGAGGACCGAACTTGGCCACCCCTGCTCCAGAGAAAACCCATTTCAGCTGCCTGTATCGATGATCTCCTTATTTCGGTCACAACCCACAGCTTGTGATCAATGGTGAGTGTAAGAAAGAAGATTGACTGGTAAATTGCGAGCTTCGCCTTTGGACTCTGCTCCTTCTCGACCATGACAGACCAGTACAGGGTCTACATCAAAATGGTCGCTGCACCGATCCACCTGTTGATCGAGCCACCTAGGTCCCCACCTTTGGCTGCTGCCCAGCTCCCTGTGCACCCAAACCCTTGCTCCCTGTGCACCCAAACCCTTTGGCCCTTCCCATAGGCAGTGAGCACATGGGAAAGGGGACCCCACCACCGTCTTTTTGGGCTAAGCCCAGTCACACCCAAGGGGTGCAAGCCCGGTCACCAGGCGCTCAGCGAGCCCCAACTCCAGGCCTGGCTCTGGTGACTCGCGTCTGGGCAACGGAAAACGTAATTCATTATCCATGAATCTGATGAGCCATATATCCTCAACTGCACAAAGTAGTTTTCTAAGCAATGGCAATGTGTGCATATTTGTGTTTGGTGATGTGTCTGCATGCTGCATGCAAATGAGGTAGTCTATGAAGTGCTTCCGCAATGAATAAAATTATTATTATTTTATTGTCATTATGGGTGCTCGCCCCCAACCCCCCACTCCAAATTGGCGTCAGCTATTACAAGTACTCTACCCTACCAGGCTCAAGCTTTGGTCCAGTAGTACTTTACATGCAGGAGGGTATACAGATGCACGGTTGACCACTTGAAAACTGATTTCAGCATTACAAAAACCAGCATGTGTAAAGTAAATATGCTCCTTGATCATCATGGGGCTTGCAAAAATGTATGGTCGGTTCCTTAAAAGCTTATTTCAGCACGACAAAAAACAGGGTGTGTAGAGTAAATATAATTCTTGATCATTGTGGGTTATTCTGGTGAGAGCATGCCACAGACATGTTATTAACACACCTAGAAATTGTTTATATTGGGAAAAATCCTTAATGTGTCTTTTTTTTTTTTAAATAAATAAATAAATAAAAAGATAACATCAAAATTATGGAAACCAAAAAAGTGTGATGTAGGTGGCAGTCTGGGAGTTATGGTTCTGAATATCTTGTTTTACATCCAAATCAACCGGTTGAGAGGGATTATTTTGCATTCTGACCTACCTTGAAGGATTGGGAGAAATGGCTGCCGGCTGGAAGTTTGCTGATTGGGCCGGACTATGCATGGAATTTTGGGTGATCTTATACTGTTGTACCATCGGCTGGTGCATAACATCTGTTGGACGAATGCAGGGAAATCATTAAGACGCTAAACCTTCATAGTTCCAATGAAAAGTGATATGGTTTTTGAGGGGAGTACTTTTTTCCCTGAAGATGCCAGGGTTTCTGGCCAGCATGGTCTGCAGCAGCAGTGGCGCGTCTCCCTCGGGCTCATCACTCCCAAGGTTGTCCTTTAGCTCTCTGCAATAAGAGAAAATAAAAGGTTTGGCCATTTTAGGTCCAACTGCAATGAGAAGGACATATTAGCAGGTAAACAAATATAAGTCCCTTAGCAAATTTAAATTGGTTAAAAAAAAAAAAAACATTCTGTTCATAGCAGCTGGCCCTCGGTTCTAATGTGGTTCTGGAATCTAGAAAGACTTATGTAAAAGGTCTACTGTACACCTGAACCAAGCACTTATTTTGGGTTTCCCGACTTTACTTCTTTTTAGTTTGGTAGTTTATTTATCACCACTAGAAAAATGAGAATCCGCACCACGAAACTTACACAATTATGCAAAGGCAACACAAGAAGGCTGCTGCCGCGACTTGAACCCTTGCTCCGAACCTTATTTTTTTTTTTTAATTAACAGAAATAAAAAAAAAACACCTGAATTGTTTGAATGTTGATAATACTGGTCCTAAATTTTAATTTTAAACAAATCATATGTTAGACTTACATAGCCTATTCACATTTCGAGTCCGAATCTGTAGAAGCTACGATAGTTGCCACGCAAGGTGAACTGCCGGGTAAGGGAAATATCACTGATCTCCCAGACGACTGCCACTGACAGGTCCGTGTGGCTCGCATTGCTTCGAGAAATGGGTGGAAAGGGCTAAGTGCATGTATCTATCATTCCTCTCTGCGGTAGGCCGCAGGCCTAGCTTGCTGGTGTGGACAAGTGCACAGAAGAGAGGAGCTGTGCGTGCACGATCTTCCTTTGCCCATGCTTCATCTGCCCAGCTAACTTGGAACCGAAATTTGCAAATATATCTGATGCACTCAGCAGGTAGCCTTTTTAATGAAGAGCATCACACTTTTGATCTCTGTCGAACTTCCATCTTTGGCATAACTTGCGGGCATGGCAATCGCCAGCAAATAGCACACGGTTTATATTGATATGTCTGACATGTCTGACGACTAATCTGCAACGTGCACCTTTGGTTGTTTTGAGCGGTTTGCTCAGCAAGACTGAATAAGTCTCCAAACTTAGTATCAAAGTTTTAAAATATTAATGGTTCCGGGAGAACTGACATGCTAGTCCCAGTACCCCGATACCTGAATCCAACCATGAAAGGCAAACTCTGCGCTAATGTTTTGCCTGTGCTTTTGTGGGTTTTCCCTAGGTACTATGTTTTTCCCCACATTTCTAAAACAGCTGGGTATATTGAAGACTCAAATTGTCCATAAATGTGATTGTAATTAAAAGAATACCTTTATACTAATAATACTTGTTTAACCACAGTACAATGGTACCTCTACTTACGAACATCTCTTATTAAAAAAAATCAGATTATGAAACGCCTGTTCCGAAAAATATTGTAAGAAAATTCAAGCTACAAAAGCTGAAAATTGATGGTGTTTTAAAGCAGTGGGTGGGTGGGTGGATGGATGGATGGATGGATGGATGGATGGATGGATGGATGGATGGATGGATGGATGGGCCACTTACATGTGCTCTGTGGAGACCTGATTAAGGCCATGGGCGAGTTGGGAGGCAAGGTTCTCATCCCGGCAGCCCAGAAGGCAGGTGACCTCCTCTGCGATCCTCCCATTGTACAGGAGGCTCTTAGTGGTGGTGGCCGGGAGGGGGGAGGGAAGGGGAAGCTGGTTCAACACTGGAATGAAATACGAGGAAATAAGATGTCTACTGCTCATGAAAAGAAGATTAATCAACTGTGCGTTACTGAGACAGGAAACAGTGGACGTCACTCACAGTCTGTCAGGCTAGCAATCCCAGCAAGAGTGGTGATGGGAACATGAGGCATATCCCCATTCATGCTTGAGGTGGGGGTTGGGGGTGTGTTGATACACAGGTAGATCGGGGGAGGGGGGCCGTTGGACGACACCCGTCCTCACATCTCCTGACACCTGAGGTAGAAAATGAAACAGGACTTTGCTTTGCTGAGAATACCATAAGTTCTGAACAGGGGAACCACTATAGCTATAAGGTGAACCAAAGAACGGCACTTTATATTTGGTTCCTTACTACATGTTGTATTGTATTAACATGTTAATCCTAACTGTCACTTGTTTGTATGATAGTTACAGAATGATTATAAAAAATGTCCTAACGGCAATATCCTACCTTTGCCACACAAATGACTTAAATCCTTTCGCGCGTGGAGATTCAAGTGGAGATTTAATGATTTATTCTTTTTACAAGTTAGTACTATGTAATGTATTGTTACATTTCGAAGTTTGTACAACTTGTTTTTTTACAAAAGGATAAACAAAGTGCAATAAGAAAGGCATATTGGCAAGTTTTTGACATTCCAATTTGTCCTTGTCGCCAAAGTAGTAAAATTGCAACGTTTACAAGAAACCTTTACAGTATCCCTTTATCGCAAACTATTTTCAAGCTACAAGCTTTTGAAATCGGTTTTTAGAAAACAGAATATTTATTGAAAAAACTCTGGTGCCTAAAGGGCTAATAATTTATGGGCCTTTTTTTTTTTACTATGAAGTTTTGTGTGCCTCAGTGGACATTTGTGGAAATGTAGTGCATTTTTTTTCTATCACTAGTACTAGTACAACAGGCTGCGTCTGAAAATAATTAATTCGAAGATCGCAATCGTTGTTTTATTAACTTCTTTGCATGCGTGGAGGATGAGGGGGAGGTGTTTGTCTTGAAAAAAACTTGAAAGTGAAAAATTGAAAACATGACAAAGGATAAATGCATTCATTAAATGCATTATTTATTTTTCATTCATTTGTACTAAACATGGTATACATTCCTTAAAGGGCTTAGATGAAGGTATCTTTTCAGAGGTAAATATATGCATATAAATTACATTTGGCACATTAGCGATTTCATTTTTTGTTTTATGGTACTGATATATCTAACCGGGAAATAAAACGCCTTGTATGCAGAGGCCGCACCTGTTACAGTGTGATTGCCTCCCTCCTTACATGATGTCGTTTGGTGCCGGCCGGCCACAAAACATCTATCAACTTGACTGCTAATCCTCACGAGGCCCACGGGTGATGGAGACTGTTCCAACAGCGTGAATTACTGGGCCAAAAACAGGCGTTTTAACTGACAGTAAAATGCAAAACGATGTCAATGCACTGCTCCCACAAACACTACAAAATCAATTGGAAACCCAGTATTCATAACAATACCTCCGCCCGTGGGTACATTTTTTTTTGCTACTGCTGTTGTGTAAAACGCGTGTGCAACTGCTGTGCTCTCCCAAACACATTTTCACCACTTTGGCTTTTTCTACAGTAAAAAGTTGTAACTAATAAATGAAACATCATTGTTTCCTTGGCCAATTCGGAGCAAAACCTTACATTCTCAAATCCGAAACCAAAACAACTAAAAGACGGGGTAAAGGTCGGGTGTTTTTACTCTTTTGTGGGCGATACAGGGGTGGTGTAGGGGATGAAAGAAATTCTTCTGTCGTCATAAGGTTCTTCCAAGCCATGTCTATCTGCGAGGGTGGGCTTAGTGTGAGAGCGCATAATACGCGAGGACCTTTTTGAATTGCATCAATGCAGGAAAAAAAAAAACACTTTGGGGGTGTTTAGGGTGAGAGATCAACATTGTTACATGGTAAAAAGATCCAAAGAGTTGACTTTTCATGACAAGGCGCCTTGAATTCATTCATGCATTTTGTCAACCGCTTGTCTTCACAAGGATTGCAGACATTTCTTAATGTACCAAATATTCAATATTTTGTTTAAAAAAAAAAAAAGATCACGTTCAAAGAAGAAAAAAATAAGAGATGTATTTTCATACAGTTTTTGCTCAAGATTATCATACTGTCAGAATCTGAAGTTGCTTAACCACAAATAATCACAACAATTTTGCACTGTACCTTGTCGATGAATGGTGTGTTGTTGCAGGTGCACACAGTGACATTTCAGATGAATATAAATCCTCCTTATGAGCTGTTAAAAAAAAAAAGAGACAACATTACTCTTTAACCAGAGGTTGTCACACTACGCCCATCCACTATACAGTATAACAAGGCAGGTGGAAAAGCATGACAGAAATTAGATGGATAGATGTGCTTTCTGTCCTCACCAAAATAAAATCAGACTAAAATGCTCTTGTTTGAAGTGGACTGAGATTACCTAAATTGCACCTACTTGTTAAATGGAAGTGGATTGAAATGATCTAAATTGTGCCTACTTGTTAAATACCAATTTAAATAACAGAGTAACAAGAAATGGAATTTGTTATAGACAGTTTCTTACTTTCTTGAAGTAAGGTCTCAGATGCGATTCAGAATTGATTTTCAATTCAAAACGATTCCATTCAATTAAAAATAAATTCTGCCTCAAAGTGCTAAAAATCATCATACTACTTCAGTCTGTTGTGCAAGACAGAATACTAAATGGAGACAGTGTATTTTTTTTAAGTTTTGATTTAGAAGGATCATGCCTTTATCCAGAAAAACAACAAGTGAACACCTGCAATTCTTTGAAGCTAGCTACAAATTGTATAGCTTTCATGGTATGAAACATGATGAAGCAAAGGTATCAAGATACATTATCATTTCACAAGAAATTGCAGTTCCAAAATATTACATGGAAAAACTGTTGCCCAAATGAAATATATTAATATTTCTCAATACATTTATGACAAGATATGAAAATGGGCAGCTAAATTGAGAGTAGGGGCAAAACATGAAACGTGTGCAACTGCGAGCATTGCAGAGCGCAATTCTTTGAAGCTAGGTACAAATTGTATAGCTTTTATGGTATAAAACATGATGAAACAAAGGTACCAAGATACATTATCATTTCACAAGAAAATGCAGTTCCAAAATATTATGTGGAAAAACTGTTGCTCAAATGAAATATATTAATATTTCTCAAATAAAGCTAAACTGAGAGTACGGGCAAAACATGAAACGTGTACAACTGCGAGCATTGCAGAACGGGCTGCGTGGTGACATGCGTATAGATTTTATTTGAAATATATCAATTTAGGGACATATTATCGATATACATTGTAGTAAATGACAATCGTTTTTTGGCACATCACTAATTTATATAGCGGCTTTTTCATGACATTTCAGACTATAGCACGCTCATCTCTGGGACACAAAAGCAATCAAGCTCCTGAGAGGTATGATATCCTAACATGATGATTTAGGAATGTGCATATATTTAGTGAAAGACAATTGGATAAGATATCTACATATATACATGTGTTGTTCTACAATTCAAGGACAGTTCTATCCGGCAAGTGGCAATAACAAAACCGCTGATTGAAAAAAAGCATCTGTGATTTCAATGTAGTCATTTTGAAATCACAGCGACAGGCTACACGAGGATAGGGCCAAATCAGTTTTTTCTTTTGATTTATGGTCAGCTCGCGAAGCCTCATAATGATACACAGACTAAAGCTTAGGTTATGCTTGATGCGTGAAAGCTCCACGCAAAAATGAGATGCGCGTAATCTCGACGCTTTTCCCCGCAGTCAGTTGATATTCTCCCATAGTATAGGTGGCAGAAAATGGTGTATTCAGCATACAAATAACATTAGTCTATAACAGACGTAAAGAATGCTTATAGATTCAAACGAGATAAATTCTTCTAAGCACTTTTTTTTAACAGACTCCTCATCCCTCCCTAGTGTGTGTGCGCTCCAGGAGTTCCTTTCCCTGATTTGTACTTTAACGTTTCTCAACACAGCGCATCTGAGTATGGTGAGCAACAGCTCTCTGCCTGGAGCTCTGAGCACTAATCTCTAAACATGTCCATTTCCCAATGCAATGCATGTTTTCTTAAAGGGCGAGGCTCAACCTGTGTTGTCTCACAGTCATTCCCGCATGCATCCGCTCACACACACCACTTCCCTCATATGTACGTCTCTGCACAGCTCGGTTATTCAAAGCCACTAATTTCTTAGTTTTAAGCATAAGTGCATTCATTTGCAGCTAAAGACAGATTTTTAACAGGCTGTTAGACTGCCTTAGACTCCAGGATTAGACTGAATGTGAGAGTGTTATTGCAGTACATGAGGTAGGTGTTGCTGTAAAGTAATTAGGAAAAAAAAAGGTGAAGCACTGAAGCTGCAAAAAGTGAAGTATCAAACAGCGAGAGAACACTGTACTTCCATATGACACTAGCTTTACGTTAGCTTCCCATGAAAACTATCAGAACGTTCCTCCCCTGGCTGTATTTTCTTCCACTGTTTCTAGCTAGTTGTGGTGTTGTGTAATATAAATTGTGTGTAATGTGTACATATGGAGTTTCCTCTACAGTCCTTCAGTCATACAGTCTACAGCCACCCACTGCTCAGGCTAAATCGTATATGTATTGTTTAGCGACCAAAATCACAAACTCAGAGGTGATACAGGGATTGTTGGTTGCATTTTTTTGAAGGGTCTTTTCCTCTGAGGGGCATGCTTCAGGCCACAAAAACCATCTCTGAAAGAATGAAAAAAAAAAAAAAAAATTGTCACCCATACTCCCAGATGTCATCTCTTCAATACTCTATGCTAAAATGGTGCGCTCTGCAGCAGTGCAGACTTCATACAAATTCTATAACTGTGCGCAGCAGCAGCAAAGAAGATGTGTCATGCGAATCCTCTCATTAATGGTGACATATTCATTACCACACAAGTAAAGCTTTCGACCAAAAATAAGTTAGGGGCTCTAGGCATGCTCTAGCCAGTGATGGGAAGTAATGAGGTACAAATACTTCATAACTGTACTAAAGTAAATTTTGTCTGTACTTTGTACTTCTAGAAGTATTTTTTTCCTGACTTTTTTACTTTTACTCCCTACATTTAAAACACAAAGATCGTTCTTTTTACTTGCTACATTTTTAAAAATGCCTCATTACTTTTTAAAATTTTCTTATTTTTAACCATTCACAATAAAACACCTTGTTACTTTTCTTTCAACATCTTTGCGCAAACTACGTAAACTGTGTTTGACCAATCAGCCTGGCTGCCGCTAAATTAAAAAAAAAAAAAAAACAAGGGGGCATCCCACAACTGTCTGTGCCACATAACCTGGAGAGCAGAGAAGATAGCAGTAACCTTTGCTAGAAGCTAGCGTCGAATAAGACACGGACGAATAAGCCGAATAAGCACAGGCTCAAGAGGCTAAAGCCCGCAGCCATTCACCCTCACCCATGGCCTTACTTGAAGGATTTCCTCGCGTTCATTGAGGAAGCCAAAACGCATAAGTTAAGTTAGCTCATCTTTGTTTATTTGCTCGCTAGCTTGGATATGTTCGCAATGTGGCTAACGTTAGCTAGCTACGCTAACAAAGATGCAGTAATGCTAATGTCATTAGCTAACTTTTTTTTTTGGACAAAGGTCTAGGTCTATATTCTAGTTGGTTTTGTCTTCTACCAAGGTAAGAAACCCCATTTAGCATGGGTAGCCCATACCAAGCAAAATTGTGGGGATTTTTCCAGCAAAATTTGTTTGATTTAGTTAATCTGTGCCTGGGTGCCTTTAACTTACAGATGGCACCATAGATATCACTAGGTTGATCACTCAGGTCATTTTTTAAATAGGGTAGGGTAGTTTTACTTTCACTCAAGTAAACAATCTGTGTACTTTGTCCATCACTGCGAATAACTAATATTGAGTTGGGAAATAAAGAAAAAATGGGCTTCAGTGTACTGCAAAATTTCGAAAGAAGTCTGGCTAGAACCATGTTTGGGTAAAAAGCCTCCAGCTTTGAACACCAAATTTGTAACACAAACACAAAAGAAGCAGATACTATAATGATACTTTCTAAACTATTTTAACAGGAAAAATTTACATTTTCACTTTTAAATAATGCAATCAGAAATACTAAGATTATGATTTTGATATTTTTACTCCCACTATTACTGTGGAGACCAAAAGATTCAGTTGATACCATGATATGAGTTTTAGGCATTTTCGCTATTTAACGCAATTAAGTCTCAAGCAAAAATATGCACTATTTTGGTACGCTGACTCTTTCAGTGGCAAGGACGAGAATTCTCACAGTGTAAATTTGTTCGCCAAAGATGAATATTCTCGTCTTATGAATGATTTTTTTTTTTTTTTTTTAAATTATTGGATGGCGAACACCCTTGACAAGTGCTTGAACGATTTAAGATATTGGTGAAATTCCAGATCAATTTACATTTATTGTTTTTTTTTTTATCGCAAATCATAAAGTGAATTAAAAAATCAATGTGTAATTAAAAAATAATATGAATTTAAATTTTCCTAAAATCGGTCAGCCCTAGGCCAGTCTTTCAATTTTTTCCCAAAAATATCTATTTTTCTTTTCTTGCTGAACTGCAGTCAAGTGTCATTTGTTTACACCGTCACCGTTTCCCAGAACACCTGCCCCCCACTATTTATACTTTACAAGTCCACAGGAGGAATTGTTTTAATTCTGGGATAATTTTGAGCATGTAAGACGACTTCAATTTAGTTTAGGTCATGCAGAGTACTTCCTGTGTTATGTTGTTCAGCCCTCTCGCTAACGAGCAGTCAGACGGAACAGCATGTTTGTTTACAGAAGTCCAAACTGGTATGTATGTGTTTTTTTGTGAATATCTACGGCGCTAGCTGTGGCTATTGCTAATATTATGTTTGTTAATTCTAGGGTGTGACTTGTTGGGAGAAAGTGTAGATGAAGCGTGTAAGAATGAAAACCACCACAAACATCAGTGCAAAAAAACTCGCGTCTCGTTTGTGGACAAGCCAGCATGTTAATAAATTATTAAAAAAGGTAAATAACTGTCATATACATTTCGTCAAGACATTGTGGGTTGTGATGTCATATTACATTACAGTCTTGGTTGAGTGAGTGAGTCTTGTTGTCTCATTATGATACATCAATGATTTTCTCCATTCGTATCCTGAATTGTTCTTCGTAACAAGACAAAACATTGTTTCAGAACAGGATATTCGTAAGTTGAATTCTTTGTTATAGGAGATTTTCATATGTAGAGGTACCAGTGAGGGTTAGCAACATATCGCAATACTTTCAATATAATGTGTTTCATAGTAGACTGCATTCAGGCAAGATGTGTCATGACACCATTCCGTGTCTTGTTTAAAATGAAGAACGTGCCCATCCCCCACTGCAGGTATAATAGTTTAAAAAAAACAAAAACAAAACAAAAAAAAAAAAAAACAGATGTCAGCATTTTGAAATGCTTTTCATGTAATCATGTACTACTATCTTTTTTTGCTGGTTCGCCGTTCGTTGGTCCATCATTTTTTTCAATCCAGATGAAATTGTAATCGTTCGTCCGTCCGTGTATTTTGGCCCAGACATCTGACGTAATGTCTATCTCGACCATTACAACGACAGATGAAAATTGCAACTCTGACATTTTTATGTCGGTAACAGACTGACGGACAGTCCTTCAGTGCTGACGAAGAGCCCACCTCTGCTAATAATGTGTACTAAAAATAAAACAATCGGAGGTGGGCAACTTAAGAGTACAGTGGGCCCCCGGTTTACGAACTCCCTCTTTTACGAACTCTTCGACTTACGAGTGTGAACCGCGGCATTTTTTTGTCCCCCTCTTACGCACAAACCTTTCGTCTTACGAACAATCCGACATGCCGGTCAATGTGTTCGTACGATTATTTTCGCTTTGCTGCATCAACGAAATCAAATGTTCACGCTTGTCACGGTAACGCTGAACGCTATTGCTCTTACAATGTCACAGTCACTGTCTCAGTCACGGTTGTCAGTCACGGAGTCAGTCACGGCGATGCCGATATGCTATTGGTCAATTAAGGTCACAGTCCCGGTCTCACTCACGGAGATGCGGATATGCTATTGGCCGGCGTCACGTCAATCACAGAAATGCTGATATGCTATTGGTCGAACGCCTTTATCTAGCTTGATGGCACAGCTGGTCGGGATGGAAGGAAGGAGAGAAAACGAGTGAAAAACGGGAGGAAGGAATGTTGTGAAGACTTTGCAAACTTTATCTGTTAGACATGGCTTCTAAAATTGCAAGTGGCGGTAAAGGAAGAAGTAAGAGGATGATGACAATAGAAACGAAGCAGGAGATAATAAAAAAATAAAATACGAAGGAGGCGCACACATTGCTCGTGAATATGGCCGTAACCGCTCGGCAATCTTCTAAGGGCAAGACTTTCCTTGCCGGGGGACGGACCTCGATCGACAACAAAATCGAGAGGCTTCTTCTATTATGGATTAAAGAGAAGGAAATCGCCGGTGATATGTTCTAGTTTTCAGAAAAGTTCCCGTTTAAGAAAATAAATCAATAAATTCTGCGGGTTGGTCCCTGCTCCCCTCCGCCTCCACCCAGCTCAAGTCACGTTGCCCCAAAGGTAAATGTCATTTTTCCTTTGTATATTTATGTTATTTAATTTAACTGTACAGTAGATTGATTGTTGCACGCATTCACTAATTAACATAAATTTGGATTGCCCGTCATACGAGCAATACGAGTTACGAGAGGAGCCGCTGAACGGATTAAGTTCGTTACACGGGGGCCCACTGTATTTAGCTGGTCTGATTTTTGTCAGAGCCCCCGCCCCCCCTTTCAGTCACCGTCGGCCCGTCATTTTTCTGAGCCAGGCAAAACTGTAATCATCCATCCGTCAACCCAACTATATTTTTGCCCACTCTTCCTTCACCACAAGAGAGCAAATTTTTACCTTTTTTTCTGGTCTTTCATTTTACTTTGACCACCCTTTAACCCTTTACCCATCGCGAGAAGGTGGAATTTGCTATTTTTTTTTCATCCTTCCCTCACCACTTGAGGGCTAAAATTGTCATTTTTTTCTAAACCGATGTTTGTTTGGAGCTGAGCTTCTTCTGACTGCATTTGTTCTGTTTTTTTTTTTTCTGTTTTAGTATCTACACTCAAGAATAACAACAGATCTGTGGTTTTGTAGTTAGTTATACTGCAATTTAAACAAAGTTCAACGCCATGTGTAGTATCTCTCATTTGAGGGAAAATCAGAGAACCCGTCGGGAGCAATTGCCAATCAAGTCCTAACATGCTTTATGTGACTGATTTGATGTAATTCGGCTATCTCTTTATACTGTATCTGTCTTACATTTTTAGAGGACGATTTCATTAATATTTGTCTGAATTTCTTCTGTCACTTACACTACAACAAAACATAATTCTAAATGTTACTTTTAACTTTAGGCCGGCGAGATTGTGTACGGTATGAGTATTGGTTGAAACCAGGACAAATACAGGGAGCAACTACAAATAAATCTCTGGTAAAGTCAGTTGTATTATAACTGTAAACGTTAAGCAGTGAATTGAACCGTCCCGGTTGAGTCACCGAGTTGTACAGTACGTGTTTCTCCACTGTTTGATGCCGCTGTAAACTGACTTTTGTCACATTGACTGGAGGCTGATTACAAGTGATGCTGTAAAGCTGCATCAACATAGCAGATAATCATACAAGACAATTGAATTAAATAAGCAAAAAAGGGCATGGCGGACTGACGGACATAAAACACTATACTTCAGACACGTTTAATTTGCCATTGTTTATGGGCTTTCCTGTCGTTTGTCAGTCCGTCACTAAAACGGGTGTCCGTCAATGACTGACTGTTGACGAAGTTCCCGCCTCTGTAAATAATGTTTTGATCCCTCCTCAATGTCTCTAATGTCACTTGTGACAATTACCTACTATTGATGACAAGTCACACACTGACGAAACTGTCTCGGTGATACAAACTTCCACTTTCATGCTCGTTTATTTGGGATGAGAGGATTCAAATATGTGGAATGAAATATAAAATCTCAAGATGAAAAGATGATGCCGTGTTTCCAGTCTCCCTGTGCATAAATGCAAGCAGCTTTTTTTCAGACTTCTAACACGAGGATTCCACATAATGTCTTGCTTCTCTGCTGCCTAGCACCACCGCAATGACTCTGCACACCCTGGCCCACTGCAAGCATCTCCGCTCCGCCACGCCGTGTCAGAGTCCATGGATGGTCAAACTGCACTTGCATGGAGATTACCAACTCATGAGATTAAAAAGAAACGCTTCATTGCATGCTTGATTTACAATGGGTTAGGTCATAGTCTTCGATTCAACTTATAAGTGCATTGATAGAATCAACAGTCAATTAACAGGAGGAAAGTTTTTGCACTTGTTTCGATGACAATGGCTCAGAGAAGAAGAAGCAGTTGCTTTTGGGTTCATCCAATCAATCAGCAAACAGTCTTTTACGCATTGAGTGCTTTTTCTTTGTAAACAAAGATGTAGATCACGTTCTTTTTCCTGTTTGGTGCTTTCTAAACTGTGGAATTGACCACGGCGGACCAGATTTTTCAAGTCCTGCGTAAAGTAGATGAAGCCGCGACACAGCACAAGCGTGGCGGATATGCAAGATGTTGAACCGCTCTCATTCATTAACATGGCTGTAAAGTGCTGCGCACAACACAGCGGAGCGGAGACGCAACGCAGTATGTGGAATCCCTGTGTAAGTCCTGCAATACTGATGGGTACTTATTGAGAAAAAAAAAATCAAAACATAACAGTGTAGAGCCATTTAAGAGTCATGAGGAAAAAAAAAATCAAAACATAACAGTGTAGAACCATTAAAATGTCATCTAAATTCAGTTATGTGGCCAAACACATTTTAGACATAATATTTATAATAAAATTTCTGGTCATAAATAGGCCACACCAAATGGCAAATCATATTTTAATTGACACAAAAACTGTGATTGAAATGTCCATTTTAATTTTCAATTTGACTTTAACACACACACACACACACACACACACACACACACACACACACACACACACACACGTGGCAACATTAAAAAAAAAAAGCTAGCTTTGGTGGATGATGCCCCTCTAATTAATTGTAAGCCTAAGGGAAAGGTTTTTAGGTTTGAGGCCAACTAACTATTTTTGCCCAATTTCATTTGTTGAGATGTTAAACTTCCTCAGATTTTAAAGGGTTCAAATCTCAAATTATGTCCTTACCTGCTAGTGGAATTTACTCTTCAGCAGCCATGGTTACTTCCTGAAGATTTTGTGTCATTATGCTTTTCCTAAGGTATTAGGTTGCTATTTGAATCATGACTGTGCCAAAATGTATAACGCATATTCCCAAGAACTAGGTATATTGACCTGAAAACATCGAAATTTCAGTAACTTTGTGACTTACGTGAGCTACCACCATACGTTCATTTTACATCATTATAAAGGGAATTTTGTTAAGAAATACATTCTCGCTTTTCATTTTTGCCGAGATAAGCCTGGTTTTGTACAAACGCAACAAAAATAGACATTCATCAATATTGAGATTAAAAAAAAAGAAACTAACAAAAGATACAGTTACAAAAATGCATTCCAATGACAAATAAAGCGTCCCAAAAGTGCTATCTGTAGGCCCGAAACAACTTCAACTTTGCAATTTTTTTAGTATCAGAGACTAGTCAAGTAATACACAATCAGGTAACCATGAGCCAGAAAGTAAAAAGTGAAAACGAAATGTTTTGGTAGATCAAGAAGAGGAACAAAAAGACGCTAAACAAATGAACACTCAAAGTAAAAAGCAGATTTTTCTACCAAAATCGACTGTTATATCAGTGGATGAAGATGATGATGGATGGTACATGTAAGTTCATTCTATTATTTTAAATATAATTTACTATGACATTTGTTAATATCTGCAGAAGGTTTTCTCACATCTGGTAAATGCAGTTCGAACCTAAATTCAAACTCGGCGGTCAGTGAGCGTGCGTATGACTGTACGAGCCACACGATGTTCATAGGTTACTAAGATGCTGGTTTGCTATTGGTCGGCGTCACTAAGATGCTGGTCTGCTATTGGTCGGCGTCAGAGCGTCACTAAGATGCGACTATGCTAAATACTTGATGTTGTGTGAGTGATTACAATATCATATTTATTGCTCATTTTCGTCCTTAATCCGAACTTGAATTCCTTAGCTATGGGTCCCAAGATTGCTAGTGATGTTAAAGAGAGAAGTAAGAAGATGATGAGGAAATAGGAAGAAGGCAAGTGAACCCTCGCTAGGGAATGAGGCCATAACTAGCTTAAGTCATGTCACTCCACAGGTAAATAAAATTTCACTTTTGCTTTATATATTTTGTATTAATGATATTATTTAATTATATACATGTATATTATATGCAACTAATAGTTAATATACTATTTTGTTACTAATTTAATATGTATATTAACCCAATTTTGGTATTTTTACCTGGGGTTTTGCAAGCATTAGCTAATTACCATAGGTTTGTACTGCCCGCCATACGACAAATTCGCGTTACGATCCCAACTCCGGAACGAATTAACGTCATATGGCGGGTGTCCACTGTATTTCACATGGCTGTCAATTTGGCTTCTGTTTGGTGCCGTGCCGGAGAGTTACATCATGGTGTTCACTGGTTGTTTTATCCACATGTATGTAACCCATTGTGAAATGACATTTGAGACAAGGGACTCAGGCTTGTTTGTTCGCAGCTTCACAGGGTCACGCAAGCTAGCTTTCGATTGAAGTAGTCCATAGGAATGCATCGTGTGTGCATCGTCTACTAATCTCTTATCTATACATACCTCGATTAAAACGTTCTGGCTGCTCTGACATGAAAGTTGAGACCTTACAGAAGTTATTTTTGTTTTATTTATTTTTGTATGAATCCAAAGTGATACTTCAGAGGATTGGTTCTGTCATAACATGTCACATTTAATCTCACACCTGAAAAAAAAAAAGTTTACAAAACAATGAAAACTAAGCATTTTTAAGAGATAAAGCCAGATAAAAACTGGCAAAATCACTGACAGCCTTTTCCCTAGGTCTATTACTTCTGAATAACCTAACAAAAGCAAGAACATTAAAAGCACTATGGCAATTAAGTCATTCTATTACAGTATTCAAGTTAATTATATTTATTTACACTAGTAAGACACTTAAAGTTACAGGTCATTCAATCGTCTTTCTTACATGCTTCAAGCAAACAAGGAGCGATTGATTTTCTTTTTCCTTTTGCTTTACTCTGAAGTGCTTCACTTTTTCCTCCGCAAGTATCAGAAAGTTAAATTGAATGTTAACGCCGAAGAAGAATGGTGGCAGGGGATGTGTTGTAAACATGATCTCGTAGTAACACTTCTGTGGAGTTCTCCTCGGAGCACGGCGTGTGTGTGCGTGTGTGTGCTAAAGATGACAGCTGGGAGGCTGACAGGCAGGGAGGCGACACAAAAAGGAGCAGATGCGCCGCGATTTTTTTTTTTATCGCCAACATTAAGACCCGAAACAAACAAACCAAAAAAAAAAATACTACGACTAACAATCCGAGTAAATTCTCAAGTAGGCTTAAGTTGAAATGTTTTTTTCAAATTTAAAAAGTCAGTACCTACTTCCTTCCGAAGCTCAACTCGCTACTTTCGCGAAGTTGTGACCAAAGCCAGAATGGCTTTTTTCTAAACGCGATATCTAACCGTGGAAAGAGCACCCTCCGCGGGTCGATTTTCTCGCACGCCTCGGTGTCTAGTTCGTTTCGGCTAACGCTGCCTAGCTTTGGATGTTATGAAGTTAGCATAATATTCAACGTTGCAGTCGAGGACGGGACAAGGAAGCAAAAGGACGCGGCGGAAATGTTAAGGGACTACGCGGGGTTTCGGGAGGCAACGGCGGGGGAGTAGGCGTTCGCTGTGGGAACTTGGTCGGCTGGCTTCGACGAGTGACGTCCAGCTTCGAGGCCGTGCGCCTGGGCAAGAGCGAAAACACACCTAGCTAGCTGGAGCGGCTAGCCCCGTTAGCGTCCGTTCTCTTCCCTGTCGGTGATTAACGACACCGAGGGTGTCCCATCTTCGAACGCCACTCTTTTGGTTAACAACTGCGTATGTGTTGGGGTAAAAAAAAAAAAAAAAAAGTGGACTGCACTTAGGTGAGTGTGGTTACCTTCGGATGTGGCGCCCAAAGGGAGGGGAATGTTTTAGCTGAATTTGTGTCCGTATCTCTAGCTCCCCCTTTCTTCTCCTCCAGAAGGAACTCGGGTTGGCTCGCCGAGCTAGCCCCTCTCGAGCTAGGTGGCTAGCTCGATAGCTATCAACAATAATCCGGGGTCGGGTTTGGTACGATCCTTATTCCGTCACACAAATCGCGGCCGAATTATTTCCACGTTTTCCCGTGCGGCGAACGTCCCTTCTTCGGCGTCGCGGTTGATGCGTGCGCCAAACGGAAGCCAGTTGTTTTTTCCGAGCGTAAAAAGAAGAAATGTGACGATTTGTTGCGATCGGCCGAAAGAGGCTCTCCTCTCGTAGAACAAAATGCCGACCGGAAGTGCTGCCGTCCGACTTGAGCAAAGCTCTCACGAGTGACTCCCTCCATCGGCGCCAAAATGAAATGCCACTCGACGCCTCGCTTGCCCTACGCTAGAGGGCGCGCTAAGGCAACTTTTGGCAGAACCTTACAAATCGAGAGACTGGCAGTTTCAAGAGTTTACCGCAACCGCCATTGAATGGTCGCATTAATTTTTTTTTTACATGGCCCACCATCTTGCAGCCCACCGCTACCTGTCATTAGTGCTTAATGTCAATGCCTTTCTTGAGTCGTTCATCATTTCATGGGATAAAAACAAGAATACTGTAGGAAACATGTGGTTCATCAGGAAAAATGTCATTCAATTGTATTTTGTTTACACTGGCTCTGTTAGCGAAAACTAATAGTCGCCTTCATATACTTTGTCTGAGATGCCATGCTGTCAAATAAACAAAAAACAGTTTAGCACCATAGTAAGAACTTGGCTAGAAAAAAAGGGAGCTCTCGTGATTAGGGATTGATTTAAAGGGACAGTGTGTAAGATTTAGACTTTTTCATTCAATTGAATAAATAGTTGAATTTCAAAAACTTACAAATGAAACTGTTAATGAATAACAGACTGTTTTAAATATAATCATAGGTCTAGTCACCATTAAATTATATTTCATGGGGGTGGCACTTCTCCAGAGGTGGCCATGTTTGTTAAAGCTACGGACAAAGGTAAATGCAGTACCTGCAGCATCTCCTGCAGTCCATAATGAAAAACGGTCTAAATCTTACACACTATCCCTTTAACAACTCATGAACAATTTAAAGAATGGAGAAAGAGTAAATTAAGATGGTGTTTCCCAACGTTTGACTGTTACAGTATGAATTTTTATACCCACGGAAAAAAACGACAAAAAAACGCTAATATTCAAAGTGTTTACCCCACAAAAATGTGATAAAAAAAGTGGAAACACCACCCCAAAAATAATATACAACATATTTTAAAATATTGAGGAAAAAAATCACAAATCCATAGCTGCCGAATGTGTGGAAGCATGCAGGTCCTTTGTGCATCTTAACAACACAAGAGGGTTCATTTTTTTTGGTCTTTATTTTAAGAAAACATCATGCAACCTACAGTTACCAAATACTGTACGTCCTGTGGGTGTGACAGCAATGACATAAACAAATAAACCATTCATTTTGGCTATTTACATCACAATTTAATATAGAATTTTGATAACTGCATTTGTAACAGCATCATCATCAAAAGTAGCGTTTGCAATTTTACTAACGTACACATTTATCTACAAAGTCTTAAATGTATTAACAATAAACATGAAATGAAAAGTTCCTTTTGTCACTGACAATCAACAAAACCATCATTCTCCGCTTATCCCACTTGGGCCCAATCGGACATGACAAGAACACCTCACCAAGGAGGTTTCCAGGTGGTAATAAAAAAAGTTATAGCCTTTTTATTCTCATAGCAAATATATGACGCAGGACCCATTTTGTGCCAGTGAACCATATTTTGAAAAACATTCAATTCATTGTGGTTGTCATATTTGTTTTTTTTTTCTTAAAACACAAGTATTTCAAAGTTGAGTTTTTAATTCATTTATTTTACTACATACATTTTGATGATCCAACATTCAGTTATGTGGCATGATAGCAGACTGGTTAGCACATCCAGCTCACATGTGGAGGTTGCAGGGTCGCTTTGACACCAACCCGCTTGTTTAAAGTTTGCATGTTCTCCCTGTGCCTGCATGTTTTTTTTTCACCCACATCTAAAAAACATGCATTGGAGACACATTTTCATTAAATGTTTGTGACTGTGATTGGTCGTTTGTCTGTGCGTGCCCAGTGATTGACTGGCAATCAGTTGAGGATGTATCCCGCACAGTGACTGAAGACAGCTAGCAGAGGCTCCCACAAGCGGTCAAGATAATGGACGGATGCACATTCAGTTACCCATGAACATTTTTGATGTAACCAAATGTATGCTATCCAAAACAGACTATATCAAGAGGAAAATCTACAACTTTGGATAAAAAAAATGTACCAAAACATTCTTTCATCAGAATTTTATCAATGTACAATGTAATAATTGTATTAATGAAATCATTTACTATCTTCAACTAGTTGCTGACATTAGTGGGTGGGGAAATGAAATACAATTACCATATATAGATATATACTTACACATTTCAAATACAGTATTGTCATTTGGTTATATGCAGTTTTTGGATGAAAATATGGCTAAGAAATTTTGGTTCATTTCTCCATGCTTTTTTCTTTTCTTGTAAATATTGGAAAAAAAAAAAGTTTTGTTGCATTGTTTATCTTTGATATGTTTAGAACTCTCCATTGGGTCACGGGCCTATGTACATTGTCAGTGTAGCAAAAAGCTTAAAATTACAGGAGGGTTAATAGGCATTCATGAAGACATAAAAGTAACTAAAAATATAGTACAAAGCATTTGTTCAGCACTACTGCTTCATAGCAACATCTCACAATGCCTCTCATGTCTATACAAAAACTTGTAAAGTAGGTAAAGTCTCCCAAAGGATCCAGTCCGTTCACAGTGTACTGTATGTACATGGTATCCTACATGTAATCCTCTAAGCAGCATCACTGTAGTGGGTGATTTCAGGAAGACATGAATAAAATTAACTTCTCAAGAAAGTGTGTAGTTCTACTGGATTCAGAGGAGTACCGGACTAAGGTAAAGAGTGACCAGATTTTTCAAATAAAAAAACAGGACAAAACAATTTTGCAGAAAATTAAATATACAACAAATTCTCACGAGGAACTATCTTTTACAAATTAATAACTAGGCAATCTGGTGACTGGTGGTTGACAGTCCAACAGCACTCACTCCACAATTCAATGCACTACTATTATGATCCCACCTTTTTGACTTGGTCTGGTGTTGTGGCAATGTAGTGAAATTTGTATCACCTTCCCATATAACTTGACCTGACAGGTCTTTTGATTTTACTTCATCAAATAAATCATAAAAAAATGTTTTCACATGCCATCATAAGTCTGTTCACGGACCAGTCAGTGACGTTTGGTGCAATGAGTATTATAGATAAATGAGATGTCCGACGCTGTGAGTGGTCATTGCATCTACCTTGAGTCAACTACATGAGTAGTCACTTATTATTGCTTCTCTGTGCAGTCTTGACATTCGAATGCAAGCTCTTGAACAAAAGTGTGCTCTTAATGCCTTTAAATGAAAACAAGCAGGTAAAAGAGGCGCACACAGGACCCCATCGGCGTCGCGCCATCGGCTCTGACACGGATGGCTCCTGAGTGCCGAACGCAAAGCCGAATGCAAAAGTTTAGCAGATTTAACTGGATAAGGTGAAAACTATTGTGGTGACAGTGACAGGTAGTGACGATTACAACGAATCAAAATGGACGAAATATTATCTTCTGTTGGGTTTATTCAGTCATTTTTAAAGGGACACTGTGTAAGATTTAGACCATTTTTTATCAAAAAGGATTAAATTAAATGATTATAAATTTTAAAAACTTGCAAATAAATGTTTTCTTTCCGACCATGAAATGATATTACATGGGTGGTGGCATTTCTCCGGAGGCTGCCATGTTTGTTATAGCTACGGCCAACGGCAAAAGCAGCACCTCCTGCTGTCCGTAATAAAAAAACTGTCAAATCTTACACAGTGCAACTTTAAAATGTTTTTATCATTCAGCGGCCCTTCAGTCAAACGTTGGTCCGATCAGCTCTGATAATAGCAGTGTGCGGGTGGCTTCTGTTCCCTGCACACCTTCTGTCGATGGCACCCGATCATCAAAATGATCTTGATTGTTGCTGATGGCGCAGCGCCATCTGTGCCACACAGGAGGCACAGATGGCAAAAGCACTGCTGGTTGCTGTGCACCGAGCTTAAATTTGCACCACTTTCACTCAATTTGTGAGCGTTCCAGCAGCAGGTGATACTCTTGTTTTCTCTTCAGGATTAACTATATTGGCACGACACCGGACGCGTAACACGGGACTGATGTGAAAGTGGGGAAAAACAATGGGGCTTGGTGAAATCTACTGGGAGTTGGGACAAAAGTTTCAAAACTGGCACTATCGGACGCATAACATGGGACTGACGTGAAAGTGGGGAAAAACAATAGGGCTGGTGAAATCTACTGGGAGTTGGGACAAAAGATTCAAAACTCATAACCGGAACATCTGGTCAAACTACTG
The DNA here is from genome assembly GCF_059441005.1 of Hippichthys cyanospilos. Classification (NCBI taxonomy): domain Eukaryota; kingdom Metazoa; phylum Chordata; class Actinopteri; order Syngnathiformes; family Syngnathidae; genus Hippichthys; species Hippichthys cyanospilos. The sequence goes on along the minus strand of NC_142369.1, from coordinate 23,796,737 downwards.
TATTTTCAGCACTATAAGGCCTTAAAGCCCTAATTTTTTTTTAAAAGAGCTGATGGTGCGCCTTATAATCAGGTGCGCCTTATATATGGATCAATATTGAGATTGGGATTCGTAGATGGGGAATGAACTGATAAAGTAAGTTTTTCCTGTTTCTTTTGTGTGTTTACAGTTGAACAAGGTTGGTCATATTGACATTGAGATATGATGCTATTGAGAGTTTAGAGTTATTATTTGAGTGATTATTGTTATTACTTTGAGTATTACTATATTTTGCTTGAAAAAGTTTTAAAATATGTCATTAATTGAGGGTGCGCCTTATAATCATGTGCGCCTTATATATGGAAAAATTTTTAAAATGTCATTAATTGCGGTTGCGCCTTATAATCCGGTGCGCCTTTTAGTGCGGAAAATACGGTACTCTACTTGAAAAATGGGTCATTACAGTTCAGAATTTAGTCGTGAAAAACGGCACATTTCAACTATGCGCTACACTTGGGAACCTTTTTTGTTGTCGCAGGGTTATTGCCGAGCCACACTGTAAGCCCTATTATCTAATTTTAATGGCTAATAGTAAGTAGACCTTCTGCTAGTAGCATACAAGCAAAAACTATCATACCATGATGACCACATACAGTAGTTTTTTTTGTTTTGTTTTTTTATACAGAAAGCTGGCAGGGATCCAAAAGAAAAAAATATCAATAACCAGCCATCAGGATAATGGCTTTGGAAACCACAACACTAAACTTCCATTTTGAAGAAAAACGTGCTACTAGGAAAATGGTTATGCTGACTGCTCTGTAAATTATTCAGAGCTTGCATTTATCTGGGTTACTGGTTTGGGGATTGTTTAAAAAAAAGAAAAAAAAATAACCTAAACCAGCAAATACTAAAGTAGAGGCCACAAAAAAATATTGAGGCTTGCATTGTCTGAGTTTATCTGTGGTTATAGACTGTAACCTACCCCTGGGAAAATGAATCAAATTTGTAGAATTCACACGTCAAGTAAAAAAATGACTTGTCTTTTTACTATCAGTATACTTTTAATATTGCTAAAATTGATCCCAAAATAAAGTCTGATTATCAGATCTACATAAACCTTTTCCACTGCACTGTACCTTCACTCCAATACTATTTCCATAAACACATTAAACTACTCAGAACACAAATGACAAAATGAATCCTGGTGTTCGCTTAGCTCTGGATGATTCAGTGTCTCCACTTTGCTGCAGCTGCCCTCAAATCTGTCCGTCATATACTAACGGTTAAATACAGGAGATGCGAGTTCTCCTTCACTGTTGTCGCTTTCAAGGATCTCCACTTGAATTAGTACCGTGCAGTGGAAAAATGGCATTTCGTATTGTACCAGAGGGGTTGGTGGGCCAACAAAGAGTGGCAAGAAAGTGTCTGATATGAGTGAGTTAATTTTGACAATAGAAATAAATAAAAGTCATGTCAGGCAAGTGTATTAATTGAGGAAAACGGGGCACATGGCAACCATGCCAATGATGCTGGAATAAAAAGCTGCCATAGAACGGAGTATAGGAAACTCCCAACTACTTGCGGTTCATCATTGAAGAATTCATAGGTCTTCAACTTTTGGCTGAAAAACTCAAGCCACAAGATGATACCAAAGCCCGGGCTAACGACCTTTGATCATTTTAGATGAAGTATCGTGTTCTGATAGTGGAAGATTTTGACGTTATTAAAATAACAAAAAAAAAAAAAAAGAATTTAAGCAACAAAAGGTGTGCTACATTTTGGTCTCGCTGTCAGCGGTGGGCTTCTCATGCTCATTCTCCTGGCAGATGAGCCGGTAGGGCTTCTTATCCACTTCCTCCGCTGCTGCTGAGAGAGCCTCCTCTGGATCTTCAGTCAACTCGTGACGTGACAGATGCTCCACGATGCCAGCACCAATGGAATCTCCCAGGACATTGGTAACGGTACGCAATCGGTCCCTGTGGCAAGCGCAAATAGGAAACAAAGAGCGCATTTGTGGAAGAAAACACCATTAAAAAGAAAGAGGCATTGCTTTCACACATATTGTTCTCATCATCAATTTGCTGAGATCATGTGTGTTGAACTGAAAACAGATATGTTGCAACCCAAAACCAATAACATGTGCAGTCAAAAGAAATACCATGGCTTTGGAGCGAGTATCAGAAGGCCCTTTTAGACTGACTGCCTGTAAAAGTGTGAAAATGGACAAAACAGTGTTTTTGGTATTTTTTTTCATTTTCTGATTGTTCTTATTTTTCCCAATGCAATTAAATTTTAACTGTACATTAATTTTGGTGGAAAGCTCAATGAGGCAATGATTAGCACATCCGCCTTACAGTTCTGGGACCTGAGTACACCCTTGACTGGTTTCCAGCCAATCGCGGGATTCCTTGCTCTGTGTGAGGAAACCAGAGTACATGGAGAAACCCACGCAAGCTCAGGGACACAAGCAAACGACACAGAAAGACCGGAGATGGAAGCAAACCCACAGCCTCTGCACTGTGAGGTGGACGTGCTAGCCAGTCTGGTACTGTGCCACCCACAGTAAATGAACTATCCATAAATTAGCTACCACTAAGGGTCAGTTTGCGGCTTGAGCAAGGAAGCCCAGACTTTCCTCTCCCCGGACACTTCGTCCAGCCCCTCCAGGAGGAACCGCAGGCGTTCCCTTGCCAGCTGACAGACAGTCTCTCCAGCGTGAGCTGGGTCGACCCTGAGGTCTCCTGGGGTCCGACATGCTTGGAACACCTCCCCAATGAGGTGTCGGTGAGGCATCTTAACCAGATGCCTGAACCACCTCAACTGGCTCTTCTCAACGCGGAGCAGCGGCATAACACTGAGTCACTCCCGGATGACCGAGCTTCTCACTCTATCTCTAGGGGAGAGCTTGGAAACCCTGCGGAAGATACTAATTTCCACTGCTTGTAGCTTACTCTTTCGGTCACGACCAACAGCTCGTGACCATAGGTGAGGGCAGGAACGAAGATCGACCGGTAAATAGACAAACAGATCGGTACAACGTCCGCATCACAGCAAACGCTGCAACGATCCGCCTTTCGATCTCCCACCCCGATCTACCAATCCAGGGGCACAAATCAAACAGATTGGATAGATTAGTCCACCTCCTGATCATATCGATAATAAGTTATCTTTCATTTTTTATTTTGCTGATCAGTGACTGGTGATCATCTCCAAAAAGTGTAAAGTATTAAGTTTGTACCAACGGGAAAGTTGACTAAAAAAATTGCCGCTTCTCGAGGTTGTGTCACAAGAGTATTCAATTGCCAGCAAACGCTACTTGCTACTTGATCTGTGTGTGAAAGGAAAAGTTTTGACAACAGGGCACAGGAAGTACTCACAGGAACCAATCAACAGCAATGATGAGTGTGATATCATCAGTGGGGAGGCCCACAGATGTCAGCACTATCACCATGGTAACCAGCCCCGCCTGGGGGATTCCAGCTGCTCCAATGCTGGCTGCTGTGGCTGTGATGCTGCAGGAAAATAAGACAGAGGAATTTTAATGGCCATCTGTTTGACACACAAGAACTTAAATTGACACCCCCATGACAGGCTGTCTAATGGTAATCCTCAATATTTAGCCCAGAGTTTTCTTCTAGCGCAATGTGAAAGAAACAGTCGTGTCTGGATTGCTATCATTAGTCCACACATGCCTTTTTGGGTGAGTTTGATGTAACATTGTAACACTATGTCCTGTTTGGCAAGCTCACTCTCCATCCCTACAGTCGCCAACATGAACTGAGTGTTGCATTAACCTCGAAAATGGCAGTAAGTCATTTTGGTGGTACTTGGAAATGTACAGTATTTTCTGAGGTGGTATTTGCTATACAAAGTTTGGTAAGTGCTGGTTTAATACATTAGCCTAGCATTGTAGAAAGAACAGCATGTGCGGCCACTTACCTGATGGTGAGAATCTGCCCGAAGTTGAGGTCAAAGTTGTTCACCTGAGCGATAAAGATGGCTGCCAGCGCTTCATACAAGGCGGTGCCATCCATGTTGATGGTAGCGCCCACAGGGAGTACAAAACGAGTGACGCGCTTGTCTACTTTGTTGTTTTCCTCAAGGCACTTGAATGTAATCGGCAACGTGGCTGAACTAAGGTAAAGATGAGCATGTTAGCGCATACAGCTAGCGTGTTACGGTGAAAAAATTGTTACCAAACCTGGAGGATGTGCCCAGCGCTGTGATTAGGGCTTGGAGCAGCCCCGCGATGAAGGTAAAGGGGTTCTTTCGAGTGACAGCAAAGTAGAGTGTGGGTAGGACCACAATGGCATGGACCAGCAGGCCACAGATGACGGTGACTGTATACATTCCCAGCTGTCCGCCCATTGACGTGATGTCATCCATCTCCACAATTTTACCCGCAATTAGGAACAGGATACCGATGGGGGCATACCTGATCCCAAAACAGGCTCCGATTAAGTTTTACATTTACTTGTTTTTCCACCCACAATACAGTAACTTGGTTTTTGTTGGTTACACCAACCAAAATTATGTTGGACATAAAAAAATCAATTATCTGCTATGAGAGTAGTCTGCAAAACATAATTACATAACGTAATTATTTTAGCCTTCCAATGCCAGCATCATTTTTGTCAGTTTGACTCAACTTTTCGGTCTGTTTTGAGTTCTACGGTTGTCACGGATTTCCAAATAGTCAAATTATAGTCAATTATTGTTAAGGCAAGCTGATAACTTCTCCAATTTGGCTTCCATTTTTTGAAGCAGTTCAGAAATCGCGTATAGTCAGTCTGTGTGTTGATAGCCCTTTACATATTCATATTTATGACAGGCAGCTTCTCTATTGCTAAAAGTGCTGTCTGTGTCTTCTAAACTTTGTGAAAAGTCAGGAACCTGCCAACTCAAACCAGCAGAATGCTTGTTATTCGAATGCCAAATAGTGTATGTAGGCATCTTGAACATCATTGACACAGAGAATTGCCAGGCACATGATCCTCCACTTCTTCCAGGCGTCCATCGCATGTCTGATCGTAAAAGTTCCGTCAGGACAGGCGGGTTTGCCTTAACCCGACCTTCTCATCGGGAGAACGTGTTCGATTCTGATGAGAGACCAGCTGATTAACTTAAAAAGGCTAAAGCAGCTAGAAGCTGTGGTTGATAGTTATGAGAAAATCATGATAATAAACACACAGTATTTAATAGGAGCCACTAAGACATTAGCCAAATAATGTACTGTACTTCTGATTTTAATGGCACAGATCTGCTTTTTCGATGGCAAAATGGACAGCGTGCTGTAGCGCTAGCATTAGCTTTTAGGTTAGCCATGAAGTTTTGCTAAATTACTCAAAACTAAACATTTATTTTTTATCCTGGCGATTGTTGTTTGGTGTCCATTCTGCCCCCTTTGAAGTGATTACTCCATCACTGTACAAATATTTACAGCATCTATTTGCCTTATTTTTCCTCACTCAAGGGTTCTATTGGAAGAATTTTTATTTATTTTTTTTTGCTTACAGAAAAGAATACCTAACTTTCTTGGGCTACTAGCAGCTGAGCCCCGACACATTAAGTTTATCTCGATGTTTCAATTCAGGTCAGAAGTCACAACTCACATTGCTGCTACCCTGAGGTAACCTAGCACCTATTATATACAGTACAAACATAATGAAAAGGGCTAGGTTTATTAATGGCAAAAGCAACATGTTGATACACACTGTGAGTCACATGATGGTCACACAAGCTGGAATTCTTTCTCCCTTCTTTTGGGATCAAACTGGCTTTAAAATGACAATATGTAAGATTTAGATTGTTTTTCTTTAAAAATGAATAAATTAAATGATTATAAATTCAAAAAACTACAAATAAATGTGTTCTTAATGACCAACAGTATGTTTTAAATATAGGCATAGGTCTAGTTATCATTAAATAATATTACATGGGGGGGTGGCACTCTTTTAGAGGTTGCCATTTCTGTTATAGCTCCGGATAGCCAGAGGAGGAGTGTCTATTGCTGCATTTACCGTAACGCCCCTAAAGCTCCCACGGGCGCAAGTGAAAAATTACACATACTCCCTTTTAAAAGAAGAATTGAAAGATGCGCGATTCATTAAACAGAGACAACCTTACACTTCCTTTGAGGTTTGGCGCCTCAGTAAAAGGTACTGATTGAACAATACAGCGACTTTATTGGTCCGGAGACCTTTTCTCCAAGCGTTACGCGCACTGACAATGTGACCTCCTTCTCGTTAACTTCACGCACATACCGCCATGTCGATGCGCAGGATCCATCGCTAATACAGAGTTTAAGTTTACCTCTGCCATCTACTGAAATAGTTTTAATTGCCAGTAACTGTCAGGAACTATCTAGATGTTGGCTGACATAGAGTAGATACAGTAGATAAGTGTGTCCTAACTTTCCCCTAATTTTTAGTTTTGTACGTACCACATGATGATGGCCACCAGCCTCATGATGGCCTCATTGAGACAGTCAAAGAAATCCCTCAAGGGCTGCCCCTGCTCCTTCATGCTCCCGATGATCAAGCCAAAGCACATGGAGAAGACCACCAGACCCAGCGCATTGACCCCGTTGACGGCGCCCGGGACAGGGATCATTTCCTCCCTCGTCAGCACCTGGCTCCCGTTGAGCAGGAACACCGAATCGTTGACCGTCACATTGATGCGGATCACCCTCTTGGCGTACTGCGTCTTGAACTGAAAGAAAAGTGAGAGCCTAAACGTTAGCCGGTGAAGCTTTCAGCCACGCTAGTAGCAGTGCAATGGCAATTTAATAGCTTGCCATATATTCACAGTGCCTTGACGATCCTCGGGATATGACTCTAGTGAAATGACTACATCTGTAAAGAAAAGCATATGGAACAAACATTTCCAGACATAGGGGTACAACACGCGCATCTTCATTCAAGATATTGTGAAAGTAAAGACACAACACATTTGCAGGTGCTCTAATCTACTCATGCAATCACACGTGAAGATGGAGCAAAACGCCTCAATTGAGTCTATGCTCACTAGTCACAACATTAGGGCACAATCTAATGAGATCCAATACTTATAACTTTTATTCCAAAATGTATTTTTCTTAAAAAAAAAAAAAAGAGAGAACATACAAGCAATTCTTAAAACCATGCAAGGTTTTTATTGAAAATACGTTACCTCTTTTCTCTGACATACAACTGTTCTCAAGAATGTTAGCCTTTTTTTTCTTGAAATCTTTCCACTTATTTTTTTTAGCTTTTTTAAGGGTGGTGTGTTTTTTTTCTCAATAGATCAACATTTATCCTTCAAAAATATTTATTTTCCCCTTAAAAACAAGACACTTTTTTCTAAAATTGTTAGACTTTTTATAAACAATTAAAAACAACCTTTTCATGGAAAACATAAATGTGATGTTTGGAAATATTATAGTTTTTAAAACTGAAAATGCAAGATTTATTTTTTAAGAAGTAGTTCTTTTTTAGTATGCGTGTATGTCTTTTTTTCACAAATACTGTAGTGCTGGGGTCACCAACCTTTTTGAAACTCTTTGGTACTGAGTAATACGAAAGGATACAGTTTATGTGAAGACACCGATCACGATAATTAATTTTCACAATAATTAAGGACCAGCTGTTGTAAATATGCCAATCAAGTGTACTATGTAATGTAAACGTAATACATGTATAATAGTTTGTAAAATTCATAGAAAATCACCAATGTTCTATCACTTGTAAGCTATGGGCAGAACAGGCATGTGTGCTACTCGTGTGATCTCTGGGTGTTACCAGCGGGCACCACGTTGGTGATCCCTGCTGTAGTGACTTCCCCTCAACAACATAAAACCTTTTTCTCCCTTCATAAAACTTAAGCTCGTTTTACAAAAACTGAGCCAAACATGCAGTATTATGTAAGCAAAGTCACTTTTTACCCAACTTTTACAAAAAACTGTTTTTGCAAAAATATATTACCTGCCTCAAGTATGACTTCAAGATCACTCTCATGTGTGAATTTAGCTTACTGAGCATAAACAGTAATTAACTTCACAAGTATGATGAAAACCTTTAACTAGCAAAATGAAAAGTCATTTGTGACAGAATGTTTGCAAAAGCACATAATACATTCAGTCTTCAAGTATACCAATGGACCATCATTAGCCCTGTAAAGGTAGATTTTGTTTTATTGCATCTCATTGGATGTGCAGTTGTGCCTGATGTTGTGGCTGATGAATATCCTGAAATATACTACTGATAAATACTGCAACGGTGTGTACGAATAAATAGAACCGTGTGTGTCTGTATAAGTAAATAGTACCAGTCAAAAGGTTGGAAATACCTTCAAATATACTGTATATGGTTTCAAACACATTTAGCTCTTGATAATGCCCAGCTACGCATTGAAAGTCATTTTAGGTCATAAAGCAAAGCATCATCCATATCATAAAACAAACAGAAAATCTTGTCACCTGGGCAAAAATTCAGTTTTTATTATTTTTTTAACAATTAGTGATATAAATAATGAAAAAAAAAACAAAACACCGGATTTCTTAACTTTTGACTGGAACTGACATCAGGGGTCTCAAAATCATTTTATATGCTGGAGAGAGAGGAGGCCCATTTTTCATTTAGGACGCATGGGTTTTTTCTTTTGGTATTTTCCTAGACTTTGCATATGCAGGTTGAATTGGGAGTAACAACCTTCTTTTGTACATGCGTGCCATTGTGGGATGAAACCTACTGTAGGGTCCCAGTCAATTACAGTTACCCTCATTTGTGCTAAAATCATGACAGTCCAAGTGCACACCAAGCTTGACGTGGCAAAAGTAGTACTTGCTGCTCTGTGCATGACATTGCGGCAGGCAAAAATCAGCCATACAGGTTAACTGAACGATCTCCCCTTGCAGATGATGTAGTTAGTTGTAGTTGTGTATGTGATGTGGGCACTTCAGATTGACTTGTAACCATGACTACCCCCCCCCCCCCGCCCCCCAACCCAACCTCCCAGTAGTTGTGATGAAAATCTGACGCCATTGATATTTGTACGATTAGTGTTGATACACTATGTCTATTTGAATTCAAGAAGAGGTGAGTCCCTTTAAAGCACACTCAGGGACAGCTGAATTACAGCACGTGAAAACAACAAGATGGATTCACAATACTTTCACAACATTGGAAACTTGCAAACGCACCAGTTGTTCTGCACATTGTTCATTGTTTTCTAATTACGCTGTTTTAAGGAAAGAAAATCAAAATGACAATAACAAGAGGGCCAAAAATATCAGCCAATCCCGCAGATGGCCGCTAGGCAATGATTTTGAGACCCCAGATTAAAGACATGCACACTCATAAACAAGCACACTCACACACACACACACACACACATATACCGTATATATACATACATACGTACATACACAACCATCAATATTTTCTAGAGCCGCTTATCGCACATATCAAATTAAATAAAATGTAAAAAATAAAATGAAATATAAGAGACATAACTATAAAATAAATAAAACTAAAATATAACTATAAATATGAATAAAAATTGCATGTTTTTATACACATGATTAATATTAACTCTATAACACAACCAGGAACTTTGTTACTCAAGTACCATAAATTAATCAAATTCAGTACTGTAGTAGTTTGATTTAAGCAATAAGCAAAAGCAAATTGATTATGTGAGTAAATATTACACATTACCTGTCTGGTGCATGCTTCCACAAGGTTCGGAGGGAACATGTTCCTGCAAAACATCACATACTTTTGCTTCAGTCATGTATGAAAAAATGACCACCAGACCTAAAGTCCAAAATGGTCAGGTCGAGTCATCTCACGTCATCCTCTGAGAACCCTTCAGTTAGTTGTAGGTCATCAAATTTTAAATCCCATTTTTGTTCTCCCTGCACTATATCCAACCGTCAGATGGACAAGACAAACAAACAAATATGGCAGCTCTGCCCCTTTAGTGAGCACATTAAAAGCATTCCCCTCACACAGTGAGCAGTAGAACAACCAGAGCTATCATCTTAATGGTTCTCAAAGTTTGTGTTGTTACTCTGTTTAAATAGACTCACAATTTATTCAGTCCCTTTGATTTTTCTTGTCTCTGTCGTATATCATTCCTATACTTACATTTTATTGTACTAATAAATATTCAAACATACAAGTCTCTACCGCAACCTTCAGTTTGACGCCCCTATTTCTTTTCACGTCAACGGCATTGCACCCACTAGGTTTCCATAGCAAACACTATTCAGCTGTGACATTGATTTTTGAGAACTACTGGTCACCATGGCCTGTAAAACATTATATATGGTCGAGGAGGCAGTGTATCGATAAACAGACAGACAGACAGACTCTGACTAACTTATCATCAAAAGGGGCGGGCATGCTGGAGCCTATCCCAGCTCTCTTTAGGCAGTAGGCAGGAATACCCTGAACTATTTGCCAGGCACACAAAGAAAAATAAACATACACTTCCACAAACACACCTAGGGACGATTCAGAGAAGGGGACCCCCAACCACCGGTACAAACCCCGATACTGATCAATGGATCAACTGGTGATGATATTCTGCACTACATTATTAGAACCATTGTCTCTGTTTGTTGTTTATTGCTTTTTATTGTTCTTTATTTATTGCTCGATTGTAGACTGTAGTCTGCTGCTCGGTGAAGTGAACAGAACAAGAATTTCATTAGCTATACATATGACAATAAATCTCGACTCTTGAATCGTGGTGCCAGGCCTTACAGGTTGTAAAAGATATAATTACTTATTTCTGTTTATCTGACTCTGAAAGATATTTCAGTTTAAAAATTGACCAAATTCTCTATTTGTTTCAGTAACCCAAGTGCCAAATTTTCACCCACAAAGTAGCAAAATGAGTAAGAAACAGATGCCTTTGGAAACTTCTAAACCTCAAAGAAAAAAAAAAACATAAAGCCCTAGACATGACTCCAAATTGAAAAAATGATTTATCATGGTAATAAAGAGTTCAAGTGCTAGTTGGTGAAGCAAGCGTGTCTGTGCAAATAGATGATCAATCATTAACCGCTGGAGATGCAAATGATGGCGGGTTTAAAAGTAATTTCGAAACTCTGCATGGTTCTGGATTACAGTCATGGCAGAATACCCTGAATCGCCACCACAACACTCAAAAGCCTGTTGCCATTTCCGCCTATTTCCTATTTCTGTGAAGCGGGGCTTTTCTGCAGCGATCGTAACAAAAACAAAAACAAAAACAAAGGTGCCACCAATATTTAATATGGTGCTATGGATGGATGGATGGATGGATGGATGGATGGATTTGAATCTACATAGGTATGGTACAATGGAGGGATGGATGGATGGATGGATGGATGGATGGATGATGATAGATAGATAGATAGATAGATAGATAGATAGATAGATAGATAGATAGATAGATAGATAGACAGACAGACAGACAGACAGACAGACAGACAGACAGACAGACAGGCAGGCAGGCAGGCAGACAGACACACACACACACACACACAGACAGACACACAGACACACAGAGACTATTGCAATGTGTAGCGCTAACCGCAAATTGATGCCACATTTAAAAAACAGGAAAAATTCCTTTTTAAAAGAGAGAACTAAAAGCAGATAAAAAAAACAGAGTTGGTTCAGCAGTTGGAACCATCAACCAGCTGTAATAACTTTACACCATCTGACTTTTTCAAAAATATTTTGAAATCTGTTTTGAGTTACAGTGAATAATCAACAGTTCATGTCAGTCAGGCCTTCTTTTAAACGCCCTGAATGTAGCTGCTGTCAAGCCATTTATAAAAAAAAAAAGAATGCTGGATATTAGCAAACCATGGACACATCTCAAAACTTCCTTTCATAGCCAATATTGTTGAGAAAGCGTTTTATAATCAACTCGGGACTTACTTGAACTGAAATTGACTTTTTAATTCATTTTAATCTGGGTTATGAAATCATCACAGCATAGCACTTACCAAAGTACTAAATGACATGCTGTATGATGCTGCTGCTAGTCCTACCGGATCTCAATGCATAGAGTTGATCATAATGTAGTGCTGAACATGTTGGAAACTTTGGTGCCGTTAACTGGAACAATCTAAAATGGTCTTGGTCCTACTTTGAGGAAATTAGCTATTTTGTTTGGAATGTAAACAAGAGGCCATGATATCCGGGAACCTTGAAGGGTCAGTACTTGGACCCCTGTTGTTCAGTGTGTATATGTTACCTTTGGGTCAGATGCTTCAGGATGCCAATGTTGGTTTATCATGGCCAAAAGCTTTCTCTTTCTTAGGGGGCCTTGGCAAAATATAATTGGAACTGCTGCCCTAATGCAAATTAATAACTGGATGAACCAAAAACAAATCAAAACAGGCATTATTGTTTTTGCCAATAAAGGGAAAACGATTGAGTTATTGATGGAGTTTATCTCTAAGCGAGAGTTGGGTTGCACCCTGACTTATTTGGCTGCTCATTATTTCTGTGTGTTTGTGTTTGAAAACAACTGGATCACTGTCGTTAGAAACCAAACACCAAGTGAATATCTTGGGCTGCTGACAGCTGAGTTTCAGCTAACATCACATTTGTCATACTTCTACGATCTGAAACACATCTACAGACTGAAAGGTTATATACCTTATATGCCCAAGGTGATCAAGATCCCCAGTGCTTTTTCTGAGAATATTGACAAAAAAAAAGTGGTATATCCTATGGCGCAACCCCAAAGACAACAGGTTTTAGTCATGGTTTTCAGTTCAAATCAGTGGTAGTCTACCACCTGTAATCAGTCCTTTGGTGCCTATGGTTTACAAACATTTTGAAGTCCAAACCTGATAAGGTCCAGGAAGGCGTCGGCGGGGCTGACAGTCTCAATTTTCTGCTGTTTGGTGAACTCGTCCTTGGAGCCTTTACCGGGGTGGATGATGAGCACCATGACGATGCCGATGAACACGGCAATAACCGTGGTGGTGGTGTAGTAGACCACCGCCCTCATGCCCATTTTACCTGATGCGCGGCTGTCTAGGGCTGCCATGCCTAAAAGTAAAAAGAAGTTGTAACAAATTTTCAATTAGTATTCCACCACTAAAAAATGTGACTAGTGTATTTTTTGGCCTGAGGCATTTATTTGAGATTAGGTTTTTACTTAGATTGCATCCTTACATTAATACTGATGCATTTTACAATAACATTTAACAACAGGTATTACTAAGTCATATTCTGTTAAAAATATTCTGTCAAAAATATAGTGACACTTTTAAAAATATATAACTTGATATCAAAAATATACAAGATTTTCCTTCTGTTAATCGAAATGTAAATGAAAAATATGGTTTCTAAAAATTATACACCCTTTATCTATCCCTGAATTTTTGAAAACACTTTTCCTCTTGAGAAAATAGGATTTTATACTTTATCATTGTTCTCAAATTCATAAAAATATATGATTTGTACTGCTTATAATCGTAAGGTGTGCAAGGTTTTATCCCAGCTGAATTTGGGTGAGAGCTGGTTTACACCCTGAGCTCGTTGCCTGCCAATTATTTTTGTGTGTATGTTTTTAAAAACCGACAACTTTTCTTTTCATGACAAAAATGTTGAAAATACTGTACACAAGTTTTTTTCACTCCTAGATACAAGAGTTGTATTATAAGAACACAAGACTTGGTTTATTTTCAAGTATACAACTCTAATTCTTGAAAATTCAAGTTTTCTCAAAAATCGACTTTTATATTGTAATTGGTGAATATGCATTTACGTTGAATGTCTGTTTTTGACTTGAAAATGTTTCTTTGCTGTAAAACATCTCCAAAGTACATTTAGAATCAGCGGTGGACCGTCAGGGCCAGCAAGGCCTTCTCTGCTGGCCTAACATAATCTGGCATCATTTTCATTATAGACCAAAATAATTATAATAACTATAATGAAAGTCAATTTAATTTAAAATTCATTTTTACTAATATATATATATATATATATATATATATATATATATATATATATATATATATATATATATATATATATATATATATAGATATAGATAGATAGATAGATAGATATTTTCTTATTTATAAAATTGTTCTCCATATTCTGCTCTTTTCATGTCATATTATATCCATTTGATTATCCTCCTTCTAGTGTTGTAGTTTTACATGGGAGTTTTAAGCCAATTAGAATTCATCTTACTTGTGCAGGCTGTATGTAATCTGCCTGCTCCCAGAGGCGCTAGGGCATTCGCTTCAACAGTCGCGGGCTTCTGCGCAACAGCAGATGGATATGTGAACAGCCTGTATAACTTAATAGACAGCTGTAATAGCCAACCGAGTTATAAGATTGCCATCTAGAGGCCTCACGTTGAACGTGAGGAGAGTGGATGCTCGATCCAGGAAGACGGGGCAATGCTCAACAAGTAAGCCATGCGGTGTTGGCTTTGCCTGATTGCTCTAGAGGCGTAGCGTAGCTATTAGTCCCAACTTGGCCATATTTCTGACTGAGCTGACTGAGCGAGTGCTCACCCTGGCAAATAGTTCTGCTGCGAATGCCGTTTGGTTGCAAAGGATCGATTTGGTGTTTGGAGCTACAGTGGATGTGTCAACTTCAGTTGTTTAACCAAGGCAGCGACAAGACACCAAAGCACAGCTGGACACACGCACTACTGTGCTTTAAAAAACTTCTTGGGACACCCAAGTGGATATGCAGTATTGTACATCTCAGTTCGAAGATAAAGAGAGCTCCTCAATGCGCTACGGTGCTTTTAAAAAGCTTTTGGGAACACATGAGTGGATACACTGTACATCTCAGTGCGAAGAGAAAGCTTGAGCATGAAGAGGTCAAGAAAAATTGGGAGATATTGAAAAGACTGATCGATTGTTACCGCCGTTTGTTCAGGTGAGTGCAAGCCTTTTCTTTATCGATTGTTTCATTTTTAATATGTTTGTGTTGTTTTATTTAATTTATATTCAATTAAAAGTAAAGAAATAAAAAAAAATCTTCTTATATTAAACTGCGATTTGTAATTTTGACTTCATGAAATTTCATGGATATTTATTTTAAATTATAATTGATTTTTTGAAGTTTTGACAGCATCACATATAATGACAAGATTTAATGGCTGATGCGGGTTTATTGACATTTAAAAGCCGTAAAAGACGTAAAAGTAGCCTGTGTAGCCCAGTAATGCACATGTCTGCGCATGGAGGCTATTTATTCGAGAGTCTGACATCACAGAAGGCGTACGAGTGAAAGTCACAGCCCGCCATTGTTTAGAATAGAACCGTATCTTGACATCCACAACCTGATCATGGCTATACTGTATCTGCAGGGGAGTTTATGCACATATACTTTCCTCAAGGGGGCGCCTCTAAAGAGTACATATAAACATAGTTCCTCTGGTTTTTCCAAGACAGGTTTTGAGGCATAAATGTTCTTCAGAGCTATACTGCTAATAATTAACACAGTTAAGAGTCTGTATTTGGAACATGGAAAAACTGCAACTCAAACTTAAGACTTGTCAATAAAGTTGTGTGGTCTACTGAGCATCATATACATGTAAGAGAGCCTGGGAAAAAGGTGCGGTAACTATTGATGGAATACACCCATCTCCATAACCTGTCCCTTTTTTACAACGAACAAAGCGCAGTGAGAAATATAATCTGGCTTTGAAAACAACACCTACTGGATGGCACCCAGGGAACATTCATATCCGCTTTACTTTTTGTATATTTTAAATGGCGCTCACAGTTTGAAAGAGTATCAGAGGAGCCCCTTGAAAGGTTCATAATTCCCAAGTGATTCATTCAAGCTTGTGAGCCAAAAGGAAGCCAAGACTGACTGCTTTGCATACATACACAAGAGATGCCAGTTAACGATTAACACGCTGACCCTGACCGACTTTGTTTGATCAACGATAAAGCATGTTTTGGCGTCTGACGCACATGAGCGTATGGCAGTGTGTGTGTTATATGAGTATGTATGTATGTTGTATGTATGTATGTATGTGTGTGTGTGTGTGTGTGTATATAAATATATATATATATATATATATATATATATATATATATATATATATATATATATATATATATATATATATATACTGAATAGATAGATAGATAGATAGATAGATAGATAGATAGATAGATAGATAGATAGATAGATAGATAGATAGATAGATAGATAGATAGATAGATAGATAGATAGATAGATAGATGCAACTGCAGGGAAATAAATAAATATGTATATATTGTTATGTTTTCTTTTTTTTCTTTTCTGTTTTGTTGTTTTTATTTGCCTGAGTTGTGGGATTTTATTCATTTTTAGTCATTTTCTTATTAAATAATAAAAAAAAAATACATTTGCACAATCAATCAACACCCGCCTCTTCAAGTTATGTTTTTCTCCAAATAGATAACTGGCAGAAGAAAATAAATACCTTTTCCTCAAACAAATAATATTTTTTTCCTCAAAAAACAACTTTTTTGTTCTTGGATCTACAGTGTATACATTACCATTCAAATGTTTAGAAACACATCCTGACACAAAAAGGTCTCTAATACATTAAAGGGTCAAGAAATTCAAGCTACTGTATTAACTCCTGGTATTGCACAGCTGTGAGGTGAACGTTATTCAGGTTACAAAATAAAGCTGACGAAGAAAATACCAGAATCTCACTACTTGAAGAATCTAAATTATAAAATGTAATTTGTTTTGAGTAACATTATCCAAATAATTCCATCAATAGTTTTTCATAATGTTGACTTTATTAACTAATCTTATTGTTGACTTTTATGTGGAACATTAAATCATGATGAAGCTGCTTGTTATGTATAGGGTTTTTATAACATATTATTTGAGGGTTTTGTTTAGTGTTAAAACACAATGCCCTTTAGGTATGAATTGTTTTTCTCCCTGCATGGGAAGACAATGTTTTAACGAGGTTCATCTATTGCAGGCAATAGTGTGCGAAACAGATTTTTTTTCAACCGTCACAGAAATAATGCAGGTGTGGATTTCAGAAGGAAAGGGAACAACTGAGACGTCTTTTCAAAGAGTCACCACACAATTGGACTTTTATGTTTATTCAAAAACACTCCTTTTTTTGGACTCGAGACTCATCTCAGGCTTTCATTCGCGCCACTAGTGTTTACTAACATGAGTTACAAAATATGAGAGTTTGTGGCGAAATACGGCATTCTTGGAACAGCAAGGCAGCGAGTCAGCCATGTTACACAGCACGAGGTATTGCGATATTAACTCATTCAATCCCAAAGACATGATCTTAAGTAGTTATTTAGTAGTAGTGGATATATTTTATACTTTATGAAAATGAATGAAAGGGTTGCTTGAAAGTATCTTAACACGTGCGACCAATGACCATAAAAATAGCATGTTCGCTACAAAATTGAGCCATTTTGGAGCAGACTCCAGATGTTTGTGGAGTAAGTGGACATATTTTCTCTTTTACTTGTAAGCTTCCAAATTTTCTCAACTCATGTTTTAACACTTCCAAACCTACTTTTTAAACAATGGCAAATTACTGTAGCATTATGGTGAAATTTCACCTTTTTTTAAGACGTACAGGGCATATTTATGGACATGTTTTCCAAGGGAATTTTTAAAGCCGCAGATGGTTATGAAAATTAAATGTACTGTTAAACTGTACTCAGTTCAGAAATGGAAAAAAAAAATCATTTTTGAGCCAAAATATAGTTTCGTGATCGCAACATTTGGGTCATTTTTGTGGTGTATGTTAATGTCACCATTTTTATCATACAACAATGCTAAAAAAAATGTTGCACTTCCTCTCTGTCGGCACCCAAGGGGAGTTGAGGGCCCTTCACGGCGCTCCTTTATCCTGCCTCTCCTCCCTTATCCTTTTGCAGGCGAGCCTGGGAAAACTTGTTGACTCTGGTCAGCCTTCACACGCGCGCACACACACACTCACACAATGATCTCTGACCTGTTGTCTGGGCAACAACATACACAGCCTCACTAATTTCTTCCACTCAAAAGAGAGAAAGAAGTTAGGTTGAAAGAGAGCAAGGAGACATAGTTTTGGAAGGGTGGTGGGAGGTACAAATACAAATGCAGGCCCTTGTTTTGAAAGGAAAAAGGTGAAGCTATGGGCACAAGAAGTGGTCCAGACTGTCTGGAACCCGACCTACACTGGATGGATGATTCAAGGTTTAAAGCTACGGTTAAGGTGTACTTGAAATATTGGACTGGACTCGCCAATAATGTCTTGAATTTTACTCAGTATCGGATCAGTGGTATCGGACATGTATATACTCAAGTCCACCCGCTTAAAAAGAAGAAGGAGGTGTTTTGTCACAAATGACAATTAATCCTGTCTTGTATATCAATTATATTTCAAATGCAGATATGTGGGAGGAAAACTGAAATGAAAACGTCTGTATATCACATTTACCTACTGACATCAAACCTGTTCTGCAGCAAATGTAAAAAAAAAAAAAATGGCCTCACTGTTCCACTTACTAGGAGTGTATTTGAAGTTACCAAATGGATATTTTTAAAATTTTTGCAATCGCTGAAACGAGCAGCCTTCACATGTCACTTTGACCTCAAAGGTTTTATGCACACTGCACGGATTTAACAAGAGTCAACTTGATTGAAAACATTCCAACTACATGAAAAACATTGGTAGCTTTACATTCCTTTTTTTATATATCTACCAGTCCAAACAAGTGTACTGCATATTAAAGAGGCTTTTCTGGCAAATTGCCTTTTCGGTGCAGCATTTTGGCCATGTTAGTGACATTACTTTTGAGTGAATTTATAAAGCTTTTTCTTTTTTTAACATAAACACATGTGGAAAAATGATAGATAGATATCTTCTAATCCTACATTTATTTCCTCTTGAGGAAGAAATTACACAGGTTTGAGTGTTGCCAAAATGAAATCCCTAGTTTTGAGAAAAATGTGTTTAAATGTTTGGCACCCTCATCGTTTCAAAGTTCATAATGACCAGGACATCATCTGAGATTTTAACACAAATGTGTACATCATATATTAAGTAAAGTGTTTTCTTTTACATGTTTACTGTGGTTAAACTCTTTCAACACTAGCGGACTATTCATTTGCATTTTATGATTGTTTTCATGTCCTTATTGTTTTTTTTATGATTTCCAGCGGTTGACTTGTATTTAAACATACAGTATATGTTTAAATACAAAAAAACAACATACACTTTACACTTGTATCACAGCTAATGTTCGAAAACAAGAGGTGAGACATGACTCGCCTCAGCATTTACTTTTTTGTGTTTAAGTCTTATGCCTTGTGCTTTGGTTTTTTTTTTGTTTTTTTTACGTTTTACATTGGTTATCTAGTTAAACATAGTGCATAGTCACTTATGTGTCACAATAAGGTGAGATGTTACTTTTATGTAAAGTTTTGTTTTTGATGCTGCATCAAGGAAAACGCTCTCTTTTACATTTTGCTGTGGTATACACTAGCAGTTTATTCATTGGCATTTTAGGTTTTTGTTTTCATGTTCTAAGACAAGCTTGTTGTTTTTTTATATGATTTACAGTGGTTGACCTATTTTTCCACTTATGTATGCCAAAAGTGTCATGTGTTAAAAAGACAATGTACTTTATTGGTTTTATGTTTTATAATGGTTAACTCAAATAGTTTGAAAATGAAATGCAACAAAACTCACCTTTGCATTATGCCTTCATCAGGATTTTTGTCTTCTGCAGGTTTTGTTGTTTTGACTTTATACATTGGTTAAACATTTGTATGACAGTTAAGAATGTTATCATGTGATTCAAAACATTACCTGTACAGTTTGCTAAAGGGATTTGATGCAGGGACTTCGCATATTTAGGCATTTTAAAGCAGCAGTAAAACCTCAATATTGTGTCTTTTGATCACAAAATCAATTTTTCATTTATAATAAAAATATTTACGTTTATTTTTTTTTTTGACCCAACTAAAAGAGACATCACATGTGCTCAAGGCTCAAGTTCTGGATTCGGTCATGTAAGGTTGCAAGCTGAACCATACTTGGTTTTATCTGTATAATTATTTATCTTACTGGTTGTTACCCGGGCCCTCGAGTATACAAGAGGTCATTTTCAGTCGACAGCTGGTGTCAAAATGTTTTTAAAAAGTATTAATTATGTATACTCGCCGATTTAGTTTCAAACTAAATGTAGACATGTTACATTTTACAACAGAAAATAAGGTTAAAGTTTAATAAAAATTTAGTACACCTTAAAGGTTTCATTGGTGGCTGTTGTTTTGACTTGTTTTGAATTTGATTATTTCTTTTGACATGATATCTAATAGAAAAAAAGACCTATCTTGTTTTCTTCCTGTTGTATCTGTCGTCACATGACATGATGTCACAGAATTCTAATACTATGCTCTGTTCCATGCACAGTACAAAGGCGCCTGTCATATTTGTACTGTGTACTTGCAGGGGGCCATTACGTCTTTCTCTCTCACTGACCCGGTCACACTTTATTTGAATACGCTTCGTGCAGATCAAAACAAACAACAAGAGCATTGTCAACACCATGACTGCGCAAAAAAGCCTCATCATTTGTTTGCCCATTCAATTAATCATAAACTCCTCTCCAATTTCTTATAGGTCCCCACTATGACCTAAATGCACTTGCACGTGATGGACTGTATGTATGGGCCACGGAAGGTTTAGGAAGGTAATTGTACTTGTACCCTAAACAAACTTCCAACTTCTGTTGCCGTCAAGTTCCCACTCTAAAAGTTCCCAAACATTTAAATGGCTCCTTAAAACCAGAATGAGCCAGTGACAATAGGCCAGTTAAATATGTCTGCAGACCAATATTTAACTTCTATGAGCAACACATTAAGATTGAGTCTTTTTTTAGGTACAAAAATTTGAGACCCGCAAGAGTGTAAGGGGAGTGCAAACTGCATGTTAAAGTGTCTTGCATTCTGTTCACTAATATTAATCATGAATAAACCCATTCAATTATTTTTTTTTTTAATAAAAACTTAAGCCTACTATGCTAATGTACTGTAATGCTGGTCATGATAGTGATAGACGGAGAGCAACTTTTTTGTTTGTTTGTTTGTTTTCAAGATGGTGCTTGGTGTAAAAGGTTTGAAAGCCACTCTTCGAGTACAAAAAAAAAATCCTGTCTGTCCATATAGCCTCTTTTCCATTACAGACATTTTACGAGGGGGCGAGTCTCAACCTCTGGTTTTGCAGTAATTCGAAATATGAATGTTGTAGAATGATGTGGCGGAGTCACAATTTATAGCAAATCAAAATGCTCAAAAACTTTGACACTGAGTTTTAGTTTGATGCATATCTTGCACACCAAATTCATCCAAACATAGCTTTATGGGTGTTAAAAAAAAATAGTAAACAGCGTTGGAAAAATATTCATATAAAGAGGAATTAGTAAGATGCCATACTCCTTGAATAATACAACGGTTAATAAAATTGTGCCTCAAAACCTTTGCATTTATACAGCTGTTTACTGTGGTGACCCAGTTTGAATGAGGAAAATGGTGCGGACGTGCATGAAGTAATTGCGATTCCTATTTAGATGCAAAGGCACGGAGTGAAAGTGCCTTCTTTTGTGGATTCTTTTCTAAGTATAGTTCTTTGATAGCAGAGGTGAAACTAAAAATAGTACTGTTTCATTTAGTCAATCAAACCACATGAATATCTGTTGCAAAGAGGAAAATGGGAGAAATTACGTATCGGTACGGTATTTCTTTCAATGTATAATGATAATAATGTTTCGTTTTGATGATAGCGTGTATAACGTTTTGAAATAAGAAGCAAAGAATGTGACAGGACACGCAATTAAAAAAAAACATCTGTAACAGGTTTTACGGCATAAAAAGCTACATTATTGCAACACATACTACATGACTCTTTGTAATATAAAAGACAGGTGGGATGGATTAAAAAAAACAAGCAAACTATATGATGGGTCTGGTTCCCATTTCTGATCTACAGTATATGTTACAATGACTGACCTGTAATGAGACTGGACACCAGCAGGGGCAGCACCAGCATCTGCAGCATCCTCATCAGCAGCTCTCCAGGGAAAGAGAAGAACTTGACATCACGATAGGACATGTTGTATGGCCGCAGGGCAAATCCCAGAATGATACCTATGCATATGTCACATTAAAAGTCAATGTTTGACTTTAGGTAGAAAACACGATGCAACAGAGTTATACATGTAAGTTGACTCATTAGTTTGCTTGTTGGATGGAAAGATTACAACAGGCATGTCCATCCAAAGTCCAGCCCAGGGGCCAATTGTGCCTGGTTTGAAATTTTCACCGTAATATACAGCCCACCAGCACTGTTGACCACAGTATAAAATATGCCCTGAATTTACAGTTTGAACTTCATTTCCAGGCAACACCGTGTGGGATTGATTTCAGACTAGCCCCGTGATGCTCAGTCTGGGAACCAAAGATTATCAAGTTGGTTGAGTGTTGTCGTGACTAAGCTTCTGGACAAGAACTTCAAAACAAAATGTTGTTCGTGTCATATGTTACTTGTACCATAAGTATAGTTTATTTTGAAGGATTGGCTGACTTCCCCACAGAGTTTGACTTTGACTACAATACCGTGGCTTTAACAGGCGGCGCACCAAGCATCTAGCTTTCAGCAGTGACAGGAGCATCCACTGAAATTTAGAGGATCGTAAATGTTTAATCGTAGTTTGTTTGTGCTGTGGTTAAAAACCAAATTAATAGAGCTGAATATGCTGGTAGCTATTTGTCTAGCTATAGCTATTGAGTCATTTGGCGACTAACTTCTTGACATAGCAGGTCTGTAAGATGGCATGGTAAGAGGGTTGCACAGCTACTTCAGTTTTCTACAGTAACAAGTTTAGAGGATTGTAAATGTTTTCCTTAGCTCTTCTGACAGAATAGAAAATGTACAAACTTTATGACAAGTAAACTTTATGACAAGGAAACAAAGAAGCAAAAGAACACTTATGTAAGAAACATGCACGCAATCCAGTCAGAACACTAAACAGTTGGGTGCATTTCTTCACAGCATGCGTTCATTCAAGCTAGTTACAGTAGCTACAAAGTTCACTAGTGCATGTTGTGCTATCCTTTAGTTTCTAAGTTAGTTCTCTTTTGCCTTGGGTGAGGCATAGGTCAGAGATAGTTTCTGTTGCTTCTAATTCTGTTTCTGTAACAATTTGGGGTTTAAGGCGATTTGGTGGTTGGCATCATGCGACCGAAACCTGCTCCATGCAGACTGAAACCCTGAGAGACCTGAAGTGGACTCCACCTGGAAGTTTATCACTGGAAGTATGGCACTGCTGTGCACCCACAAAGAGGAGGAACCCACAGATGCTTCCCAGAGGTTGACTCATAAGTTCACTATAACTCTAGTAGGGGTGCAGATCTGGCTTGTGTGAGTGGGCCTCCATGTGAAATCCTGCC
This sequence comes from Hippichthys cyanospilos, assembly GCF_059441005.1. NCBI lineage: Eukaryota > Metazoa > Chordata > Actinopteri > Syngnathiformes > Syngnathidae > Hippichthys > Hippichthys cyanospilos. The sequence continues at coordinate 23,773,311 of NC_142369.1, read as the reverse complement.
ACACCAAGGTTCAAAGGGTAATTCCAAAAGGTTTCAGTGTCAGCCAAGCGGGTCGCGTGAGGTCCAAGTGGGTTTAAGTTCAATCCTTCCTTACGGAAGTTTCTATTTATTTCTAAGACAGCTGGTCGCAATCGTGCTACATGCACATTGACACAAATGCAACGTGCATGTTCCATTATGATGCCATTTATGACAATCATTAAGAAACTACCCTGTGAAAATTGCTCAGTTAGTGTGATAGTTGAGCCTGATTTTTTTTTTTTTTTGGTGTGCATATTTTTTGTTGGTCATTTCCAGGGGTCCAACACAAACTCCTCCTCCAAAGGGACTTAATCCACTGACTAAAACAAAATTAAAATAAAAGTGAACAATAATTCCATGTAGATCCTTTTTGTTTTTGAGAAATTTCATTCATTTTGAGAAATATGTGTTTTGGCATATACTTTGATTCCCCAAATATAAGAAACACTTTTTTTTCCCCAAAAATGAAGGCCAGAAGTATGTTATATGTTATAAACTGTAGCTTTTTTTTCCCCTGACACCATTCGAGAAAAACTGATTTGTCAGCAACATAACCTGAGTTTTGACACACAGATGCATATTTTTATATTGGCCGTATTCTTACTTAAAATAATTACCATAACAGGACGAGCAAGAGGGGGAGACGTTACTTAGCTGTTAGCAACAAGTGCCTGTTGCAGCTAACCGCAACAGCTTGTTACAGCAATATTGTCAATAATAGAAGCGAGTACACTGAACCAACATCAGAGTCCATTCTTGTTCATACACAGGTAAAATGGAGAGGATCCTGTAAAAGTTATGTCTACCGCTAATTCAAGTAAGAGTGGCAAGATACAGGGTTGAGTGCAGTAGAGAACATGGCAAGGTGACTCGTTTATTACTTGCGTATTTTAGCATATATACTGTACAAAATCATAAACTTGGTGAAACACGGATGCTGAGCAACTTCGGATATTTATGGTAAAATTAACTCGAACTGCGTCGCGGGAAGAAGAAAAAAACAACTGCTTCGAGTGCATTCACCACTCACAATGTGGGAAATCTGAAACACACTTAACGCTCAACAAACATATTACTTAGGGATATTAACACAAGAAAATATAAAGAGTTTAGGAAGATGTGACTCATCCTATTTTCCTAGAGTTTTTACATTGTTGCCACAGTGTTGGTGCATCTTATACAGGGTAATATAGAAAATACAAGAATTTGACCGCAAAATTAATGTGTGTGTGTGTGCGTGAGAATTGCAGTTGTGTACATGCTGTTTTTGTGCAAAAAGGCATTTTTCTCACAAAACTTAATCAAAAAAAAAGATCCTTTGCCTCCTTTTGTTTTTCTGTCTTGCAAAGTATACTGAAGTAGTATGGGGATATTGTGTGCATCAATAAATTGAAGCAGAAATCAATTTTAATTTAATTTAATTGAATTGTTGTGAATCAATCATAGTTTTGAATCGAAAATCCATTCTAAATCCAATTGTAGACCTAAATATCAGAATCAACTCGAATCTTAACAAAGACTCCCATCCCAACTACGCAATAACAATACCTTATTTTCATTCATTTCAACTACAATTTTACTCTTCTGAATGCCGCAAAATGAAGAGAAACATGATCAATATTTATCATTTATGCAAGATTTTAACTGCCGACATTATGTCCATATTTCAATTGAATTTTTTAAAGAAGCAGGTTTACGTCGGGAGTTCTTTCATGCAAAATCCAAATATCCAAATAACTTTAAATATGAACATTTCCACTCACCAATGACGACTGCCGCCACAGTGAATATGACAAAGGCGTTTCTTATGAAGAAGCCCTTCACGTCATTCTTACTGATGTTTGATACTCTCTGCCTGGTGAGCAGCGAACGGGACTGAATGCTGGCCTGGATCTGCCGGAGGCCTCGTCGCGCTCTCTTTGGGTCCTCCCCGTTCACCTGCATCATGGCAGAACTCTGTGGAAGCGAAAAGTAGGCAAAGTCAAAGGCAGATACTTGAATGACTTGAATGGATTACTGTATTAGTATGGTCTTTCTTCTAGTCAGTCTTCTTCCAAAATTGGTTCATATCGTTCTTTTCATCCATACATCCTCTATTATTTTAGCTTGTTCTGGAAATATTTTAATCAAATATTTTGTACTTTTTAATCACGGTCTTGATGAATGGCTAAGAGTCTGTGAAGGTGGTGATGGTTGGTTATTCATCAGAGCTTCTAAAAGATTGCTGTTGTGAAAGGTTGAAATTTCCTTGTCACAAAAACTGCCTCAAGTAAAAACGTATTGTAAACCCTAATAATACATATTGTATGTACACTTGTATAAACTGCAACTTAACTGAAAAAGTCCCAGTTTAGCAAAGGTAGTCCCAGTTTTGACCCTTGTGTCCCAAATTCCAGTGGATTTTGCCAGGCCCAATTTATTTGTCCCACTTTTCCGCAGTTTCTGTCCCAGCATCCCTTTTTTAAAAATCCAGCCAGACAGTCAATTGTTTGTGCCATGTGTTTAAGAATGATGGGATATACCAAAGTCGCATATCAAATGTGCTCTGAATGATTCTGGTGGCGCGTTTCCAATGAGATACCATGGGGTAATGTGCCAATTGACTCAGTTTTATGACAAATGTTTTGAAAAAAAAAAGCTCCTTGCATTCAACGATGGATAACGGTGTGAATAAGCAAAAAAAGCACTTTACTAACTTGCATTTACCAATTGCCTCAAGGTGTGTTCATTGATCTCTCACACATTAGCACTTATCAAGTACCTATAAAAATATTCAATGTGCCAAATTGCAATGACTAGTTCATGAGCAAATTGCAATGGGTAGGAGAAATAATTTATAATTTATTGGACAGAACTGTAAGAACAGTCTTATCTTTACTCAAGTTGTCAGGGGGAGTGGATACAAATCGTACCACATTGGAACAATACTGGGACACAGAAAAAAAGTTTGTGTAATAATGAGTGCATTGAGTTGTTTCACTATGTTGAAATGTCAACCAAGAGTGTGCTTAGTATTACCTAAAGTATGAACAAAACCATTGGTCCAGGAAGACTAGCGATTGAATTTGTTACAGTTTCTGGTGGGAAAGTATTAAAACTTTCATTTTCAGCTAAATTATAGCATAAACATTTTAAATTGCCGTCATTTTTTTTTCATTTAGAAAAACATCAGCACAGTTGTATAACTTTTTCAGGGTAAAATGTTTAAGATGTTGGTGCTCTTGTGGCAATGTTACAGATCATCTCCCAGGTCTGCTGGTGCCTATCCCAGCTGTCTATGGGCAGTAGGCGGGGGACACCCTGAGCTGGTTGCCAGAGGCATACAACCATTTACACACCCAATCGCACTTAAAGACAATTTAGAGTGTGCACTTCACCTGTGATGCATGTTTTTGGAATGTGGGAGGAAGCTGGAGGGCCCAGGGAGAACCCACACAGACTCGGGGAGAACATGCAAACTCCACCCAGGAAGGCCGAAGCTAGGTTGATTTGAACTCGGGTCTCTGAACTATGAGGCGGATGTGCTAACCACTTTTCCACTGAGCCAAAGGTTCAGTTCAACAACAAAAATGTTTCTAGTTTAAACAAGGATTGACTTTTTTTTTCCAGGCACTTTGATGCACTTGTAAGTTTTTTTTTTTTTTTTTCAGTTTCATACTAACCAGTAATCTTCATAGACAATGTAAAAAATGTTAAAAACGTTTACATTGTTTTTTTCTTTAGTTCACGTCAAAGAGGATGCAAATGTACGTATACCTAGACATCTTTGATAGATAATGATCGTATTTATAGTCACCACAGCAAATGAGGAGCGCAGTGTTATCTTTTGATAAGTAAAACTGTTGTAATAATGCTGTATTAATTTCTGAAACGAGGAATCCAGGGAACGTTTCTGTATTTATCAGTGGCTGAGCATGTATGTAAACAAGTTCGGTTTAAAAAAAAAAGACGTCCTTGACTGATATTGCATCATATTTTCCTCGCTCCTTTTGAGATGGGGGGGAAAAGTTGCTCACTCTTTGCTTTACAGTGTGTGGAAGATTCCGAATTCTGTCCAAACATTAATTAACCGTTAAAATCACCATAAAAACAAAAACAAAAAGCTCGTTAAATATATTGAATGGGGAGCACATTTTGCATGAGCAACAACTGAGTCGGAACACTTCCTCAAACACAACCTCCACGCGTCTCAAACCCACACGCGCACGCGCACACGCACACTCGCACGCACATACAAACAGTTGAGCCACAAAGGGCAGCATACACGTGACAAGACACAAAAGTTGCTTACATACCTTTAGCCTAAAAACCGTCTTTGGTGGTGCGTTTAAAGTTATGTCAAAACGTGAATGACGAGGAGGTTATGGGTCGTCGGTGATCACAGGGTTGCTCTGTCGAAGTGAGTATACAGAACTGGGGAGTGGAAGGTGAAAGGAGAGGCAGAAAAGGCAGTGAAGGGGGAGCTCCGTGAATGAAAGCCAGTGAGGGAGAATGAAGGCGGTGCCACAGAAGTCAGAGTTGTTGCCGGGGGGGGGGGGGGGGGGGGGGGGGGCATAGAGAGAGAGAAAAAGAAAGGGGGAGGCAATGGGAATCAAGGTAGATGAGGGGGTTATTAGAGGTGACTTGGTGGTGGGGAACTTGAGGAATAATGAGGTTTTCTGAAGAGAAAGGACTTTCTTGTGTGCCCCTTTCAAAGGTTTTGTCACGCTTGATAAATTTGGATTGATTGCAGAATCCAGCAGAGAGGACAAGGAGTTCTCTGAGCAGATGTTACTGAATTGGACTGAATCGAATTGCGTTGAAATGAACTGAATTTGCAATCAACTTTGAAGCGTTTATCATATTGTTTATTGTATAGACATCAAAGTTATAATAGCTACTAACACTAACTAAAACCTGTTAACAAAATAATATGAAACAAAACTAAATTAGGTGTTCACAAAACTCAGTATAACTACAAATGTAGCAAAAATATCCTTTGTTTCTTTCTGTTGACAAAGATAATGATTTTTTAGGGTTCATAGTAAATTAATGATTTGGTATTAATGTACGTATGTACAAAAAAAGAAATATCAAACAGTCATGTGAAAGTTTATACTGTACTTTAAAATCTATTAAATTATGTGTCCTAATTTGTTTTTTATTTGACAACCATTCCATATTTTAAAAAATAACTAATACTTACAAAACATGAACTGAAACAAATAATTTTTGAGAAAACAAAACACATTCTTGTTTTAAAACTAACAGAATTCAGAAAACAGATTACATGAAACGAAAACTAACTATAATTAAAAATGCCAAACTGTTGGAATCCTGTCAGATAGACCTTCCAACACTTACTAAGAGCTATATTCACCAATTTGAACCTAAATCAATTTTTACTTGTCTGAACTTGCACGTTTCATCTCTGCGGATTCCATTTCAGATTCCGTTGTCCAAACCTTTGACACTCCCACCAAGGATAAACTGTGAGTGAATGCAGGAACACCAAGGAGGCCGCAAGTCACTTCAAACGAAGGAATATGGATCTTTCCAGAGAATTGTGAATTTCATTGAAACCCATTAAATTTAAACGTCACACTTTTAAGTCCTCATATGAGTGCTCTCACAGAAAATTAAATTGGAAAGGGGAAATTAAATTGACAAAAACAAAGTGCATTCTCGGCACAGACATAAACATTATTAACACAGATGTACTTATAGAAACTGCATCTTAACAGGAGTTTGGATTTGGATGCACTTCAATTAACATAGGCAGCCATTGCTATCGGCTGCCATTTGGGCTGACTGCAAGTACTGAGTACAGTACTTGAAAATAAAGCTGGTATCAACCCATTACAACACCTAGTATTGACACGTTCCTTTCCTATTTAGGCGTGAGTATTACATGTATATACGGTGCAATACTTACTTATTGTCAACATCATAGCGTCATGCTGAACAGTTGAACCTACTTTAAATTTGTACTCACAATTTATTTTGAGTTCCTATTTTTTTATTTTCAGATGAATTGTTATTATTATTTTGAAGGCATATTTCCAAAACATGAACATTGTTGATACTTATGATATTTCTTAATCTTTATGAGGTCAATATTTGCTAAGTGTTTCTTGCCAGGATATGATCCAGCAATACAAATGGGAAGTGTAAATAATCACGTAAGTGAATAATCTATTTGTTTAGCAGGCAACCCAGGGTGTACGTTTACTGCAAGTTCTGCTAAGGAACTGTTAAAGATAAGTAAAAGGTTTGTAATTTTCTGTTATATTTATGAAGTATTGCTTGTGTGTTTCAGTCCCTTTATCCTGTTTTTTTACTAGTGGGTAATGAAACGTGTCTGTGAGATGAGGTGTTAATTTTTTCACAAGTGGATGGGAAACTCTTTTAAATGAATTGTGTGACAAGTCATTTATATGTACAAATTAATTTTTGTAATGTGAGATCTGATTGTGTTTAGATTTATTTTATTTCAAAATGAATTGAGGCATGGCGTTGGTGAAAGGTAAATACATTCTAGGGAAAAGCTTTTTTGCAAATTTGCAAATGCCATTTTTTTTATACTATACGATACATCTAAAGTACATCCATCAGTTTTTATAGCCGCTTGTCAACATCGTACAACCCACCAGGATTGTAGGTTTGCTGGTGCCCATCCCAACATTCTTAGGGCAGTTGGCGGGGGACACCCTGAAGGGGTTGCCAGTCAATTTCATATATAAAGTACATGTATTTTTAAAACTCTTTTCCGATGTTCTTCTGGTTTATTGGAGATAAGGCATCTTCAGATAAGTGATGAAAACTGACAAAAATTGGTATAAGCATCATTTCTATTACAGTAGAGGCCAGTAGTTGATGAAACACGTTATAGAAAATGGTGGCTCAGGTAAACACAGCTCATAATTTATAAAGGTAAAACATTTATTTTTGTGCTTTTATTATTATAAATACTGTATATTTTTTTGTAAATCATTATAAAATGAAGAAATAGTTGAGTGTAATTCATTAAATAATAGTGAGCCGTCACCGCATTGCTGTGGAGGGGTTTGCGTGTCCCGGTGATCCTAGGAGCGAAGTTGTCTGGGGCTTTATGCCCTGGTAGGGTCATCATCCCTGGCAAACAGGTCCTAGGTGAGGGACCAGACTAAGCACGGACCATTGACCCTTCCTGAGGAATGATATTATTGCATCTATTTTTTTTTCCCTTGCCCGGTCGCGGGTCTCTGGGGCCCCCTTCAGGAGTCAGGCCTGAAGGTGGGCTTCGTTGGCGAGCGCCTGGCGCCCAGGCCTGCACCCACGAGGCCCAGCCTGACAAAGCTTGGAGCGACAACATGGGTCCCCCCTCTCATGGGCTCACGATCTACACAAAGGACTATATCAAAAATAGAATCTTTTATAGTTTAGATAAAAAATAGGCATCTTTGGCCCAGATGACAGGTTTAAAGATCTTGGTATTTTCAGTCAGCCTTATGATGCACATGTTGCTTTGACTTCCCAGCTTAATTGTACTAAATATTTAACACGAAACAAAGTGTTTGAGATCATTTACATTTTACACTGTTTCTAAACTTTGTATTGTATGTAAGTTTGTATATGTTTCAATACAATTGTCTGAGCCTGTTTCGGTAAAGGGTTTATTAGGGAAGGCTTTTCTTTGTGCATTTACATTTGTATGTTTTGCATCTTCCTACCGCACTTAAATAGACTTAATTGAAGCATTTATTTATAGGAAGGTCTTTATTTGACAAATGCACTTTATAAAAACAACAATTAATGTATTTTTTTCATTGCTTATTTTCTGGTATGGAACAAAAGGAGAGCCTATTTGATGTGTGAAGTCTATTTGTTCCAGCGAATGACACAGCTTGTAGTTGAAGTGCAGTGTCCAATTTTTATTGTTTTGTGTGACATTGCCGTGGTAGACCTTAGTAAGCAAGGACAAAGATTACCAAAAGCATTTCCCACTATTTAATAAAGCTAAATGCTAATGCTAGCAAGCCCTTAGTCTCTGCGGGCTCAGTTTGTATCACTGACGGTGGCAACAATGTCGTTGCTATCACAACACAAGAGGTGGCCAGCCTGGTCAAGGTGGGAAAGGGCTACAAAAAAGACTATTTATTGTTTTTCAAGTGTGGCATCAAGATTATTGTGAAGTTGTGGTTCTGCTTTGTCAGTAAGAATGGTGAAGAGGTCCAGACAGTTTGGATGCATCGCTCATGACTCATTCGGAGTGTATGTTTGGCAGCCATGTTATGAGTTGCATCAGCAACCTCTCGTGTATGCATGTCTGCGTGCACACATAGTTGCATGCGCACACACATACACACAAAGTTTGTGGTAAGGGCAGAAGGCCTATCTGTCTCAGCAACTTTAGAGAAGGAACTTTGAAGCTTACTGAATGAACTCTTGACTTTAATTTTGCTCACTTTTTTTCTGTGTGTTTGTGAAAGTATTTTACAAGCATAATCTCAGAGGTGGTTGATTAACATCACACGTCTTGCCTTTTAGAATTGGCTTCTCTAAAACGTATAAAGAGACTTGGACTTGGTATTCGTGAGACTTGACTTTGACTTCAATTGCATGACTTTAAAAGATTGTTTTGTCTGTTTTTGAAAGAAAAGCACTTCATTTAATCTGACAGGCCCCAGATATGCTGCACACTGCAAAGGCCACCTAAAGAATCATGTCTCATGGAGGAAGGTTATTACACTTGGCCTGAAGGAGTATTTCTTTGTTTTGTTTTTGAATATCTATAAAATTGGGGAAAAGAAAATGGCAACTAAAATACTGTATGTGACACATCAACTACTATGACTTTTTTTCAATTGTCACTGTAAAACCCACAAATACAATACGGTTAATGTCAACCTTCATGTATGTTTTGTGTTTAATTACGAGAACAATAACCTTATGGACGACACGGATACTGGATTGGGACCAATGATGTCACTCTCAGAGTTACAATACCGTAATTTTTTAAAGGAATTCAACTCTAGCTTTAGTGGCCGCCTCCTTACATCTAATTTTTTAATTCATTCAAATTTGGCAGTCTTGTTTACAGCACATTTCTATGCTATGTGGCATTTGTATAAAACCTTAGGGAGTATTTTAGAGGACTTTGAAAGTTAAGGCTTGAGACTAAGATAGCCCTTGTAAACACATTTCTGAAGTTCTTTCCAGCCTGAAAATGCCATTACATGCAGTCACAAGGTCACACCACACATGTCTTAATATGTGTTGACTGCTAACACAATGTACATATGCTGCATTCCACACTCTTGAGAATGTGCCTACACTGACTTTTTCATATACAACTTTAAAACACCATGTGCACATAAATCAGAAGTGGCAAAAACTGACTTAGAAGTCAACACTTTTATTCGGTTATTTTTATTCTTTCAGGGGTGAAGGCATGCAGAGTAATTGAAGGAGAGTAACTATCTTGAAAACCAAGGTCTGCTGAGCGTGTGTGTGCATGTTCGCGTGTGTGTGTGTGTTTTGAGGACATCTGCTATGACAATCACAGAAGAAAGTCCCTATGATGAACATACAGTACTCATGCAAACAATATGAAAATAATGTAATCAATATGTATTCACCGAAAAGAAACACAGTACATTTAACCTATATTAATATGGTGAGGTATTCCTATAAGGAGCTGGAATTGAGGTGGATGTGACCTCTCCGCCACAGTGTCAGGTATAAACAGACACACATATTAGCAAAGCACTAAAATATATAGCACACTAATATATATATATATATATATATATATATATATATATATATATATATATATATATATATATATATATATATATATATATATATATATATATATATATATATATATATATATATATATATATATATATATATATATATATATATATATATAGCAATAATAACACTAAAGTGAGTGAAAGGATACGCGTCTTTTGATTATGTAATACCTAAATTTTCCAAACTGACAGTTAACGTTACGTAATCTGCATAAAGTCCAAACATCTGCAACGATCTCGGCTCACCCACTTAAGGTGTGTTCTAAAATAAGAGATATTTAAACATGTAAGATGTGCCTTATTTTACTCATTTGAGGAATGCTTATTTTGACCCACAACCAATACAAACCCAGCTACACTAATCCCCTTTAAGAGCCCCATCACTGAACCTAAACCTTTAAAGCGAGACACTCACTGTTTTTAACCCTTACCTCAGTGACCCACGTGGCATTTTGTCACATTCATGCACACATGCACGCACGCACACACACACACACACACACACACGCACACACACGCATGGCAAACCAACAACTGAATCCTTTGTTTTCCACTGCACCAAAGAAATAGTGACTTGTAAAAAGAAAGGAAGGCCGAGAGAAGTGCCATAAAATGTTAAGAAACAACAGAAGAAACAGGTACTGTATATCTCTACACACACAGACGCACACTTATGTCTTCTGTGCCTTTCTCACGAGCGTACGCAGTTAGAGTAACTCTTCTGATGCCATTTTGCTCCCCAGGGGCTGATGTATCCAGGACAGGTTATAAGATCTGCAGCCCGCAGTGCCTCCCCCGGGACGTCACAGAACTAGGGCTGCATTGTTTCATCATCATTGTGCGCAAGGCTTTCCCATGGATCAGGTGTTGTGAGCTAGGAGATGGAGAGTCTCAGTGCGCCCATTTCTGTCATTCAGCGTTATGGATGGCCATTCGCTGTTTTGATAGTGAGGCCACCTCCAGAGCTTTACAATGCTGCTACCCAAAACATCACAACCTATTTAAAATATGTAAAAGTTGTCGCAGATGGATTGAAGCGGGGTTTATCCAAACCTGGTCCTTCAAGTCTATCTCGCGAGTTTTTTATCCCTGTCCTTCAACTGGTTCTGCTTGGTTCAAATGAACTGGATCGTTATCAGGCTTCCGCTGAGCTTGGTGAGAAGCCGATCATTTGAATTTGGTGTGTTGCAGCTTTGCTCATCTAAACTGTGCAACGTGACTCAATTTTTGCTAATTTTCAGAATTTTACAGGACTCTTCCACATTTCCCCGTATTTTCCTCGGAGAACATGGAGGGATTCTTCCTCAGTGTTATTTACAGAATTTTTTCAGAGTTACAATTTGGGGGGAATTTTCCACTCACTCTCAATTGAAAATGCCATCACAGTGCCAAAGAGTTCAGTTTGCCAATGTCACATAACCAAACTGCCCTGAGCTCTGTTTTGTCATTTTCACTCCACAAAATGTTTGACTAAGACTTACCATAGTTGTCCTTGAATTTGATTGCAGGAGCGACAGTCACCTCTGCACCCATGGTAACAAACAAAATTGTAGATCAGTCAGTGCAACACTGAAGTCTAAAAAACAAACAACAAAGATCAATAAAAGGCCTCGCTCTACACTTTACGTAAAATAAACAAGCCCCTCCGTTATCTGTGAAAATTAAAGTTGGTGCCGCTACCTGACACTGGGTTTCCACCAGAATCTAAAATAATACATAAGCCATCCATTCCATTACTTCTCTAATTCAGTAATTCTCAAAAGGGAATACATGTGTGGTACATGTACTCCCATTTACTCCCATTCACTGAAGTGGGGGTACATAAAGATACTGGAGGGGTAAAGTGAGATGTTTTTATATACAGCTTTTATGTGTGCATCAACAAATATAATAGTGAGCTTTTTTAATGACATGACATTATTTTCAAATCAAAAACCAATTAATTGAAACATAAAACAACTTATTGCTAAATTTTGTTAAAAGTGACTCCTTTGAAAAAAGCTGTATACTTTCATTTTGTTCCATTTGGATGCGCATTGTCATTAGGGACACAAGTTTTGGGCAGAGCAGTCAGAAATAAGAGATATTATACAATATATACTCCGGAGTATCTGAATAAAATGTTCCCAGTGATTCCAAAACAAATGTAGATCCAAAATGTAATTAATCAGGCCAGCTTGCCACAAAACTCTTTTTACAGTCTTTTTTTTTTTATCTAAAATTGCTTTGTGCTGGTTAAGGGGTACTTGCCTGAAAGAAAAATTCATGGGGTTTTCTGAGTAAAAAAGGCTGAAACCACTGTCGAACCATAATCGATACCGGCGCTTATTTCGACTTCCTATAACAACAATTTTTCAGCGGAATATTTTTGCTGCTGAAATCCTCCAAGGTCCATTATATTGAATTTGGTGGCATCTAGTGGTAAGAGTGCAAGCCGGAGTGGGACTCATTTCCATCTGGAGTTTCAGAGATAAGAGTTGACAATGACAACACTGCACATAAAATTTTACATTTATTTGTGTATCAATCTACAATAGATTGTCATTCCTTAAAACGACATTCTAATTGTATTCGATCAAAAACCTAATTCAAAATTGAATTTGTTAATTAAATTACAATCAGTGTTTAACTGAAAAAAATGGGCAAATGGACAAATGGTACTGACCGATAGGCAACACGTGATTAAACATTGCAAATTTAGCCAGCAAATGTATCAAATATTGCTAAGCCAGCAACATTGAGTCATCTTACATTTGTTTGTGCTCTTATTTTGAAACGTTTTCGATGAAGTTATTTAACACAAGTTTTTTTTTTCAGTGATGTACCATGTGAAATATTTTTTCGGCCGAGTACCTCTTAACAAGTGCAAAGCATTGTGGGGTTAAAAAAAAGGACGTAAAACATGCTATTGGTGTCTGATTTATTGAACCTTAGAACCTTTCAAACTTCATTTGTTGTAGTCCACAAAAATAGTTGACATAAAGTGTTCTTTTTCAGATCATACAAGAGATCTATTATCAAAAAGAAATAACTCAATTATTATTATTATTATTATTATTATTATTTATTTGTTCTCAAAAAATAATCAACAAAGTGTTAGACCTGTTCCAAAAAAGAAAGAATTATAAATATTTGTCCACATAAATTAAATTAACCACAAGGTGTCCTCTTTTTGGATTAAAGTGAAGATCTGTTCACAAAAATAAATAATTAACTCAATTATTGATATATTTGTCTGCAAAACATAATCAACATAAAGTGTCAGACCTGCTCTCAAAAAGAAATAATTATAAATACATATTTGTTCACAGAAAAATGTGTCCTTGTTTAAGATCATAGAAGAGATCCGTTCACAAAAATGAATCATTAACTTGACAGGTAACAAGAAGTGTCACGTGACAAACTGAGTACAACCATTCTAGTATAGAAAAAGTGGTATAGAGAAAAAGTAAAAGCATATTTAAAGAAAAACGCCAATAATATTTTTTAAAATGAATAAGCTGTTTTTATCATCAGGTTTACAGTGTACGTAGTGGCCAGTAAGGATAATCCTAGAGCGGGTTAAAGTGCATGTTGGAAGACAGATGGCCTTTGTAATAAGTACCAGTACTTGCAGCTGCTGCGAATCCTTCAACCAACAGATTCAAAAACATTTTCAACAAGATGGACGGCTTTCTGGATGAAGGGGATGAACATTCGGACATGTTTTACTCAGGGTGCCCTGAAGGACGGTGGTCCTTGTGTTTGACTCTGGTGGAGCACCTAAATCTGGACCTTCTTGGCCAAATGGACTTTCTGCTGGAGCACAGAGACACGTGCTTCAGCGTGGTAGGCCCGCTTTATTCGGATGACTTCTACGTATGGTTGTTCCATCACATCTGATCAGAAAATGTTGATTCACCACACTCTACAATTTGTCTATTATACACTGTTTTGGTAACTGTAATTTCTTCAATGTTCAATCAGTTTTAGGATTGAATCATCTCAACAAATGTGACTAAATAAATGCTGAGAAAATGTTCTGGTCTACTGTGTTACTGTGTTTGATTTTTTATTATATTATATATATTTATTTTTTTGGTGCAGGGAACATATAATAGTACTGTAATATAAAGTACAGTACAAAGGATTTGAAGTGGATTTGAAGTAACACACACACACACACGCACATTTTATATATATATATATATATATATATATATATATATATATATATATATATATATATATATATATATATATATATATATATATATATATATATATATATATATATATATATATATATATATATATATATATATATATATATGAAATTGCATTTACAAAATGCATGCATTACAAAAAAGAAATTTTGGACAATACAATAATACAACAATAATATTCGAAAGTTTTAATACTGATATTTTACAATGCATTTTAGAAATATTAGACAAAATGCTCTAGGACAAATATTAGCAATAAATTTAAAATGAGATTTGAAAAAACAAACGTTAGAAAACAACAGGAGCAAAGTACACAATTCACTTTGTGATCCCGACTCGTGAATCTTTCTTCGTCATTCCAATAACCTGTCACAATTAAATCTAACATTCATTTACTCTACATGGTCTCGCGTAGACCTCGCCAACAATTCTCAACAAGCTATTAGAATACGAACATATATGCATCATCCAGACTTTTTCAATTTCCAATTTAACGTATTACTGGATACACATCATCCCGTTACGTGCTATCCACTTGGCCTGTACAACTACAACACCCACAATTCCGCGTGACGCTAGTTGAAGAGCGATTACGTTTTAAAGTTTGTACGCTATGTAATTCCAAGGGTCGAGTGACTTTGTATTGGATTCCACGTCACAAGAGCTAGTGTCAGCATCTTGACGCTAGAGAAGGTAAGAAGTCACTTTTGAACGTATAAAATGGGGATAAAAGGGACCAAATGTCAACGCAAACAATTGTCGTCAGATCTATAGCTTCCACCGATTAGTAGAAGCAAATTAACAGTTACTAGTTGAACTAGGAGCTAAGCTTGCTCCTAGTGTCATCACCTAAAATTTTATTTTCTTAAATATAGTTGTATCTCGTATTAGTAATGCTCAAGTGCACATGTTAAGAGTTAAGAGTTGTGAAGAGTTATAGCTTGATTCCTAGTAGTCACATGATACCATCATAGGGCTTGAGTGATGGCATTACTGACTCGTCACAGGTAGTTAGTAATGCAAAAACTCTTGGCAACAAGTTAGTGGAAAAGCAACCACACAATGCCAGCAAGCAGACATTTAAAACCCAGTCAATTTTTTTCAGCCAATTTACTTCACAACAGTCGAATTGAATTGCAATTAAAAACATCACAAACAACAACATTACACAATATCAGTTCTTGTGTATGAAAATATCAGAAAATAAGTAGTAGGGACCAAAAAATTGCTAAAAATATTCCAGTTAAAGCTGGAACCGCCGAAAATATTAAATAGACAATATATTAAATTAAAATGTTTGTACATTCTATGTATGTTCTCTTTGTAGTGGAAAAGGGTATTTTGATGAAAACATCACCTTCGCCTTTCTGGGAGAAACACAGCCTATTAGTAACACACAGTCTTCAAACTCTACACCCATTCTTAACCTTTTAGGCGCCAGAGTTTTTTCAATAAAATATTCAATGTTTGTATCACTATTACAAAAGGTTTTAGTTTTAAAATGTTTAGTAATAAAGGGCTACTGTAAAAGTAGCTCTGTGCAATATTGCTACTTTGGCACGTAAAAGGTTAATTTCTCCTTGCTTTTTTCCTTAATAGTCTTTGTTGCTTTGTTTTAAATGACATTTTCAAAAGGTGAAAAAGGGCCTTGAAAAATGACAAGGGGATTGTCCATCATGATGTCCTGATGCCAGCCCTCACTTCTGCCCATCAAAATGAGTGCCGTGGCACTGGGCCTGGTGCTGGTGGCCGTGTTCTTGCTGGCGCTTGCCCTCCTCCATCGATATGGTGACCTCAGGAAGCAGCAGCGGATGGTCCTGCTGGGGACGCTGGCGTCCTGGTACCTCTGCTTTCTCATCGTCTTTGTCCTACCTCTGGATGTCAGTACGGTATGTATACAATGTAGGTAGTCTATATTGTAGAGTGTACTTCAGTGAGCAGTTTCAAATTCGCTTTTCTTTCAGACCATCTACAAGCAGTGTCTTTTGGATAACGCACATCATCCTGCTCCTGTTAAACCAACAACAATCTATTATAGGACAGCAAATGGCTCCAGTTTTTATCCAAATGAGAGGTAACTAAGCTACATATTTGAGTTACTTTAAAAAAGGCATTTAAAAGTAAAACAAAAATACATAATGTTCAGAAAGCAATGTAAAGACATTCACGTTTACTGAAAAGGTAAAATGACGATGAGAAAAAACACAGATGTTACACAAAATACATAGAAATTACACAGCAATACCAAAATGTTGCACACAAGAATACATTAGTAAATATGGCCCTCAAAAAATATTTCTTAAAAATGTCACAGATTCTACTCTTAAGTTAAGGGTTATGTTATGTTGTGTTATGTTGTGATAGTGATGTTTGTGTATGTTACTGTAAGTTAAGGCAGGTTTATGTTGTGATAGTGATGTTGGTGTATGTTAACAGTACACAAAGCGTGTGTGAAAAGCCATGGAGTTACATCCCAGATGGTGTTCTACCTGTCTTCTGGAGGATTGTGTATTGCACCTCTCAATTTCTTACCTGGTAAGACCCTCTTCAAACCCACATGCACTCTCTCCGAATGTAATTAATGAAGTGGATGTATACACTATTGATTCCTTTGTGCGTGTATGCTTACAGGTTGCTGCTGCCCTTTATGCAGTCATACGCGCGCTCTGGTGCGTTCTCCCCAGGAGGAAAGGTGAAAGCGGCCCTTGTTGAGAATGCCATCTACTACGGCACCTACCTCCTCATCTTCATCTTTCTGCTCATCTACGTCGCTGTTCACCCGCAGTGGCGTCTCACATGGTCAGTTCACACTGTCTTCTAGTAATGGATAATAATTGCATAAACATATCACATCCCTATATTATCAGAAAGGTCATGCTCATCAGTACATATTATTTCCATATTGATAGAAGGGATGCACAATTCTAAATATTAAGAAAGATTGCAAAGCCACCAAAATAATTGCTTGAAAAAAAAATCTCTAAAATATTAGAAAAAATCCTGAGTTTAAACATATAAGACAAAAATCACATGAATATTACCAAGTAGCAAAAGTATTTGACACAAAGAAGTCCAAAAGTATTAGTTTAAATATATTTGAAGAAGGGTGGCGCAGTGAATAGCACGTCCGCCTCACAGTTCAAAGGTCACGGTTCAAATCCACCTGGCTCTGGCCTTCCTGTGTGGAGTTTGCTTGTTCTCCCCGGCCCCGCGTGGGTTCTCTCCTGGCACTCCGGCTTCCTCCCACACCTCAAAAACATGCATGGCAGATGAATTGGACATACTAAATTGTCCTTAGGTGTGATTTGGCGTGTGATTGGTCGTCCCTCTCTGTGTGCCCTGCGATTGGCTGGCCACCAGTTCAGGGTGTCCCCCGCCTACTGCCTGAACCAGCTGAGATAGGCGCCAGCAAGCATGCGACCCCTGTGGGGATAAGCGGCTATAGAAAACGGATGGATGGATGGATGGATATTTGAAGAAAAAAACAAAAACCATTAGAAAAGGATGACGTAATAAACTTAAACATCAGACCAAAAAAAACGGTAAAATATTTGGACAGTATTGCAATTTCACCTCATTAAACGTTACAAATCTTACTGGAAAACAAAAATACTTTAAAAAATATTAGATGAGGATTTCATAAATAAAGAATGTACAAAATCTATCATATAATTAAAAAAGGCACACGAGTAGTAAACAAAAATGAAAACACGACGCTAAGAAATCCTAAAAGATTAAGAAAGATCTTAACTTGTAAGCATAGAACAAGCAATATTATTATAAAAAATGTTCAAAAAATAGAGCAGTAATAAATGAATGCAAAAATACAAAATAAAGCAAAACAATTCAGTTTAAAATTTGAAAAATATTTTTACAATTACAAAATAAAAAGGTTAAATGAAAAATATTTCAAATTTGATGTAAAAAAAAAAATCCTTAGATTACAAAAAACGTGAAGCTATTTGGAATTGGGGCAAAATCTCTGATATCACAATTCAATAATTTTAATATTTTTTCACAAATCAACATTATTGGTCAGTCCACTTGTGTGTTTTTTTTGTTATATAGTATATGATGATGCAATATTAATGTTTGAATAAATAATGCTATTTTGGGGGTCCCTGAAATACAGAGGAACCAGAATTTGCCTATGCAATAATCTGATTAAAAAATATCTCGGTCACCTGTATTCAGGACTGAATTTCAGACAATTTGCATCACGGCCGCCAACACGTGGGGCCTTTTTCTCCTGGTGCTGTTGCTGGGCTACGGCCTGGTGGAAATCCCACGTTCCTATTGGCTGTCATCCTGTCCCACCCGCTTGCTAGCCAAGACCTACTTTAAGGTGGCAAAGATGGCCAGCGAAAAGGTGGCAGCTGAGGAGAACTTGGCCGATGTCATTGAGGTGAGAGCGTTGAAATCCTACTATGTTTATCTTAAAATTCAATGTCACTGGATTAATTTTGCGTAATAAGCGTCCACTCTGATGTCATCATCAGGAAGTGTCTGTTGTTCACGCGACAGCCAAGTACAATCACTCGCTCAGGAAGTGTGTGGACACCATTTTGACAAAGGTGAAGCTTCAAGTAGCCTCTTTGCTGTTTTTGTGTTGTTAAGATGCTAACACCATTGCACTTCAGTGCCCCATAGAGTACCAGGAGGAGATGGCCAGGGACATGGAACATCCCTATGAAGATCAGCTCGTCCTTCTGACCAAAAAAAGCCTCATTCGACTTCATAAGAAAGTACACAAAGTGACTGCAGTATAATCCATAGGATAATAAGCGATCATGCACAGAAATGTCTACAAAACAAACACACAAATTGTCAAAAAAATTCAAATATGGCAAATATTATGAAAATACAGAAATTTCTGGGATCAGGTGAAAGATAGATTGATGAGTGATGTAACCTTGGGTCATCGGTCGTTTTGGGTCTTTCAACATTTTTCAACTTTGCCCACCTTCACCCAATCAACCCTGATTACCGCCAATCAGTGAAATAAAATTTGTATGAAGAAACAAAGCAGTAATGGTTTCTGACAGTAGCAATATGTGGTTTGCAGGTGATTTCCGCCGTGCAGCAGTGGCGTCAGACTCGGGTCCAATGGTCTTTGTTGTTAGAGCGGATTTTCCATCTTGAAGACGTCGCTAAAAGCCTCAGCAGCTCTACTTGCCACTTTGTGCGCAGCTTTGCCGCCACGGAGCGGGACGGCTTCATCCAGAGGTTTCTTTACACTCCTAAAGTAGGTAAGTGTGTGGGCTTGTCCCTTTTTGTCAGCTCATTTGGATGTATATGTGTTAGCAACGAGCGCCTCTGTCAGCAATGTAACTTTAAGAAATTTAATGATACAAAAAGTCAAAACACACAAATACAAAAGGAAAGCAAGGACTTGCTTTAGGATGCTAATGCATGCCCATGTGCTCAAAAGTAGCTTGCTCCTGATGTCTATGGCGATATATTTGTGCCACAATTGCGAGTGTGCAAAAAAAAATTGAGCGCAGAAAATAAAATTGAGCAAGCGAAAACAGATTTTGAGCGCAGAAAAAAATATTGAAAAGAAGTTCCTCGCTCAAAATTCCTTTTTGCACGCTCGCGATAGCCCTCTCTCGCTCAACATCTCGCTCTCGCTCGCGATACTCCTCCCTCCCTCGCTCGACATTGCGTTTGCTCAACATCGAGCTCTCGCTCGCTCGAGTCGTCCTCTGCATGCGCTCAGTTCTGCTCACACGTTACGTTTGTGCCACAAAGATAGCCAATCAGAGCTTGTGAAAGCACATTGATTGACTGCTTGGTATCCAATGAGATTGCTTATTGTGTTCACCTGGAACGAGCAAACGAGAGTGCGTCACATCGACGTGGGCGGGAGGACGTGGGCTTGCATCATTAAAGTAGAAAAACTAACAAGGTAGTTCTGTCAAATTATATAATAATAATGATATAATAATATTATTAAAAGTAATGCCCATACATTGTTTCCAAAGAAGTCTACCTTCTCCCGCCCAAGTCCGTGTTGACGCACAACAAACGAAATACAACAAACAAGCATTTATCATAAAAAATGGCTGTTGACTCGTAAGCTGTAGCAACAAAATTAGAGGGAAAAAAAAAGATTTTTGTCACGGATAAGCCGCACTGGACTATAAGCCACAGATAATAAATGAGATATTTCTGCAAAAAGATGGTACATGGAAGTTTATAATTTATTTTGTTATTTATTTTTTTGTAATTGTCCGCCTCTTTAACAGGGTGAACATGCCTGCGTGTTTCGTCCCAACATAGTTATAGAAAATGGATGGATATTTTCAACACTAACAGAATACTGTTAGTTAAATAGCAGTTGAAAAATTGAAATCAATACTTCAAGAGCATCTTTTTTTTATCCCCCTTTTTTTGATATAGTAGTTTAGTGAAAATGGTTATAGAAAGATAGTTATAGAAAATGGCTGGATGGATATTTTCAACACTAACAGAATACTGTTAGTTAAATAGCAGTTCAAAATTGAAATCAATACTTCAAGACATCTTTTTTTTATCCCCCTTTTTTGATATATTAGTTTAGTGAAAATAAAACACACATTGCACATAATTCATATATACAATCATAAATACATAAATAAAATCGTATATACTGTGTAAATTTACACGTCACAAATTTACCCACAATTTTAGACATTCTCTTGTTCAATTTAGACATACATTTTTTTAATAATTCGTTTTTAAAACTCTTTTTGAGCACAGCCAT
Source organism: Hippichthys cyanospilos (assembly GCF_059441005.1). Lineage (NCBI taxonomy): Eukaryota > Metazoa > Chordata > Actinopteri > Syngnathiformes > Syngnathidae > Hippichthys > Hippichthys cyanospilos. Next base: position 23,752,558 of record NC_142369.1, on the reverse strand, counting down.
TGATTCACATCTTTTCCGTTTTATTTTATAGTTTTTCCATAAATTGAAACCTCGAACAGATACACACATTTGCTGGCTGGTGGCAAGTAAAAAAATAAATAAAAATCAACAGATAAGCCGCACTGGACTATAAGCCGCAGGGCCCAAATCATAAAGAAAATAGTTGCTTTTTATAGTCCGAAAAATACGGTTTATATATATATATATATATATATATATATATATATATATATATATATATATATATATATATATATATATATATATATATATATATATATATATATATATATAATTTGGACTTTATCAAGTAATGTGTGCCTTTGTGCATGTGTGTTCTGCAGAGTGGTATTGGGAGTGCGTGTTCCGGCAGGTTCTCTACAAGCTGCTGGCATTGCTGCTCTTTTTCCTTTCTTTGGCAGTGGTGTGGTCTGAGTGCACCTTCTTCAGTGTGCGTCCAGTTCTGTCCCTCTTCGCCATTATCGTCCGAATGACTGAACAGCAACACTACTACGTTTGTACTGAGGTGGGTTCCAAGGTCGTCGACTTTGAAAACTTAGGTTGCCATTGACATCGAATTGGTTTAGAACTATACTATCGGCCCTGCAAAATACATTGGTACCTTGACAGTGTCCCAACTTAGTTTTTTTTTTTTTCTTTATATTGCTAGCAAGAATTAAGACTCATTTGCGCGCATCGAGGATTTCACTGATAGGCGTAAATATAAAAACAGCCGGGCACCATCAATTGATGTTGGTTAGGTTGCAATGCAAGTATAGGTACTGTTGACAGCATTTCACAGCCATGTTATTGAAGACCAGTGTTTTGAACTGTGACAAAAACTGCTTAACTGTCTCCTTGGTATGAGTCCCCATTCATATCTCCATTTTCATTCTTTCTTGCATTTCCACCAGGTGGTGTGTTTCGTCACCGTTCTTTTCCTGTGCGTTTGCGTTTACTCCACTGTGTTCCAGATTCGTATATTCAACTACTACTACCTGGTGCCGCATCACCAGACAGACGCCACCAGCCTGCAGTACAGCGGCATGTATGCGCGATGTACTCGTAGTCAACGTTACGATGTAGAGCTGCACACATCTAAGGTTTCTTGTGTCTTCTCTCAAGATTATTTTGTCGTCTGACTCCGCCGCTGTGCCTCAACTTCCTGGGTCTGATCCACATGGATCCCGCCGTTTCCCAACAGGACCGAATACATACATCCTATACATCTGTGGGTGTACTTACTATCGTAATGCAATCACATTAAGTGTTGTTCATTGGTATCTTGATTTAGGAGGGGAATTTGTTCTTTGACAAGGTTTGGATCTCAAATCACATAGTTTTCAAATCAACTCTTCTCATTTACATGAATTGAAATGCTATCAGTATTTTAGAGGTTCCCCAAACACAACAAATGTTTAGCAATTGTTTTTTAATGCAAAAATATGTGCATTATTGTACTCTGAAAATCAGTGCCGTAATAATATAAGAACATAGGTTGTGAACGCTTTTCGTCATCGTGCTTTTTATGTTCCAATTCACTCACAATTACTAAATATTGCAAATAAATACAAAATTGTTTTGAAAAAATACGAAAATATTGAAATGAAATGAACAAGAAAATATTACAGGTAAAATGCTAACAAGACACATGTTACAAATTGCTACAATAGCTTTAGACAAAAGGAAACGTCATGAGGGAAAAATACTAAATATTAATTTTTAATTAAATCTAGTGGGGAAAAGTGTTAGACAAAAATAATGCTAATCCAAGTTTTCACGTGTATTTGACTGAAATTAATCTTGTTTAGAATGTTACGGCATGGAATGATACTCAATGTGCGCCACAAGCGCATATTTGACAATTATTAAACATATCCCCTGGTGTGAACCCTTTGCGAAAAAAAAAACTCAAACACCTCATGAAGGAAAAAAGGGACCTGCAGAAGTGACAGCAGATTTTTTTTTTTTTTTTTAATAGCGTAGAAGTACTATGCTCGTACTGCTTTGCCAGGTCACCTACACTAACACTTACCTAATCTTTTACAAATATTTCAAGCTTTAGCTTGATGAACACTCGTTCATAACATTTCTGCTTACACAAAGCAAAAATCACAACATTTCTGCTTACACAAAGCAAAAAAAACAACTGAAGGTAATGAATGTACCACTGTATGTAATAATGGCTGGCACTTGCGTATTATGTCCCTTACTAAAGATGATGTCACTAACCCCACTAGATAATGGGCTCTATGCATCTGCTGTCCTTCATATCCAATGGCTTCTACATCTACTATCCTGTGTTGGTTTTGCTGCTCTGCTTTGCCACACTTTACAAGTAAGCTGTTCCATCTGTTGTTGTCCTCTATACTACAGTTCCAAAGGTTGTCCTTTTTTTAAAACTTTTTTTTCAATCAAGGTAACTTTGAATTAATCGGTTGTAAAATTAAAAACATGCTTTTCTTTAAAAAAGTTATTTTTTTGGAGCGATAACCAACCTTTCTAGTATTATAAATGTCGGCTTGTTTTCTTTACTATGCAAATTAATTTGAATTAATGGAGGTTTCATGTTTGCGTGTTTTTTTAGTCTGGGTTCTCGCTTTTTGAACCTGCTGGGCATACATCAGTACATCGCTGATGATGATCTGAGCTCGGATCTAGTGGAAGAGGGCAAGGAGCTTGTCAGGAGAGGTTGCCTTCGTGTTGTCACATCACCAATTGCTACAAATGACTACCCAATGGTGTCTTTCTCTTGAGTAGCGTTAATCATGCTGGTACCTTGTTTTGCAGAAAGAAGAAAACGACAGAAAAGTGAGGATGCAGCAAATGGAAAATATGTTAGTTTATTTCATTCTTTAGACATGTTTACTGTCTATTCATTATCCTTTACATGTAAAATGAAACTCTTAAAGGTTATGCAATTTCCTGCATTTTTGGATAAGTTCACATCTAAAATCTTATAAATGATGCATTTTGCTTTTTCCTATGGCTAGTAGTTAAAACATTCTATTTTTTGAGGGAGACTCTATTCATTAACGTATTTACTGAAAAACTCACCGTTTAACTTCTTTTTACGCAGAAATGACAAGAATGTGAGCTGAGAAAGTTCCCTTTTACGCATCAGTAGCCTGCGCCCAGCTTTAGAAATTCCTCTGTGTTAATATTTCACCTATTTACCCATTCTTTAAAACACTCAAGGGTGGGTTGGTGGGAGAGCGGTGAGCACATCTGCCTCACAGTTCAGAGTCCCGAGTTCAGAGTCTCCGCTCACGCCGGCCTTCATGTTTGGAGTTCACATGTTCTTCCTTAGCTCGCGTGGGTCCTCTCGGGGCAATCCGGCTTCCTCCCAACATTCCAAAAACATGCATGGCGGATGTATTGGGACACTAAATTGTCCTTAGATGTGATTGGGTGTGTGATTGGTTGTTTGTCTCTGTGTGCCCTGCAATTGCCTGGCAACCAGTTCAGGGTGTCCCCCGCATACTGGCCGAAGACAGCTGTGATAGGCGCCAGCGACCCTAGTGAGGATAAGCGGCTATGCAAAATGGATGGATGGATTAAAACACTCATATCCACATACATGCACATACATACAGTACACATAGACATAGAGTTTTAGTTTTTTTTATAATCATGTATTGCTTTATATTGTCAGGAGGGGAGAGTGCGATTTGGAGGAGTCCACTGGGCCTCAGGGGAGAGCAGAACTGGTTACACGGAAATTAAAGACAACCAAGAAGCTCATTCCAAGAAAAGCAGTAGGGACACACGAAACCTGTATAATAACTTGTATTTCAAAGTTCCACATAACATTTTGTCTCTTCAGTTATCTCCTTCACTTGGGAGGAGTTGGATGAGCAGCAGAGGTTTACTACAAAGCAGTGACGGATGATGACAGAACAAAATACTGTCCTTTTCTCCACTATTACCCTCTTTGTTGATCCATGTGTGTCCTTGTTCAACTTAATCTATGTACTACTGTATTTGCATAAGGAGCACCACCCTGGGTGTGAATCTATGTACTACTGTATTTGCATAAGGAGCACCACCCTGGGTGTGACATTACCAATCTTGGGATATTGCTGACATCCCGTTGTCTGAAAGGAAGAAATTATGAGTGCAGTATTTAAAACAAGTTTTCTAAAGGGTGTTTATGAAATCTCTTGTGGGAAACAAATCTGAAAACCTGTCTAAGTCTAGGAAGTTGGAAAAATGAATTTGCCTCGGGCATTAATGCCGTCTATTCTAACGTACTTACCAAGAATACATCTCTTGAAGCTGTGAACATGCATGTCTGATATACATCGACTGTCATTTTTCTACAAGTTATCCTTTTTATGAGGGTTTTTTGTATAAGTTATTAAAGTATATACATGTGACACTCAATTGTGTTTTTCTTTTCGGGGATCTTTTTTAACAGCATTTTCAAAGATGGACAATTTGCGACTCCTTCGATTTCTGTTCTGTCAGTATGTCGTAACGTATGTCGACAGTAATGAAAATTGGCCAGCAATATGAAAATGCTGTGCTGCCTTCATAGTCCATTGTCAAAAGTGCAATCACCAGCAAGCGAAAGAAAATACAGTAGTTCATTTTATGTACCCCGCCACCAGTGCGTTAAACGCCGTCGAATTAACATACTGATGATGTCGCCGTCAGTAAAAGAATTGGTGACAATTTCTGCTGCTTTCACTTATATCCCTTCAGTGTCGTTTCAAATTAAATCTTTTTTTTAATTTTATTTACAAGTGCCACTCATTCTAACAACTCAGTCACGCAAATGTCGAAAGCGAGCAACAACAAACAAGCAACAGGAATAACACAGCATACTCGAGGTACGTCAAGAAAAATGAACAAAAATAAGGCACATTTAGTCGATAAATACATTTACATTTTCACAAGAAGTCCTTGTTTTCACAGCTTTCGATTTTGTGCAATGCTTTAGCGTGTCCAGGTAGGCTTTCAAGTATGATTTGAAGACAACAAAACTTGGTTTCTGCTTGGCAAACTTGCTGGCATGTACTGTGTATGGAATTTGGCCAACAAAAATACAAGATTAAGAACATGAGCTTTTTGGGCAGGAATCACATAAAAAAATAAAATAAAAAAAAGAAGACATACTCCATTTTAAAACAAATTTTGATGTACAATTTTCTATCTAAGAATAAGTTCAGGTCACACCAAAAAGTCTTATTGAATGTACAATCCCAAAAGAGATGAGGCAGCGTTTCCTCTACTTGGTGACAGAAGGAACAAAGAGGGTCAATAGTCAGCCCATATATAACAATCGTTGAATTGGCTGGATAACACCTGTGCAAAATTTTGAGGGACATCTCTCACCTTATTGGTCACAAAAAAAAGTTCTAGGGAGTAACCGAGTCTTTTTCCAATTTATATCAGTATAAGAATTGTTCCATACAAATACAGATGCTGGTTTACTCATTGAATTCCTTTGGATTAGTTCTCTTATACAGTTATTACTTGTATTTGTACTCAGAAAAGCATCTGAATTTCCTATATATAGATCAGAGATAATTGTCTGGTTGATACCAATCCCTTCTTTTGTTATAAAATGCAAAATCATATAAATCCCAGAAGGAATAGAATCAAATTCAACGGCATATTCTCCTGGGAGTACTAGAATGTTATACTCCGCTCATTGGTGAACATATGACCCTCCTTGTTAAACATTTGAAAAACAAAAAGTAAGCCATTACCAACCCAATTCTTAAAATATAGTGACTTGCGCTTATAACAGATATCCTTGCTATTCCATATAAAGTAGCTATTTGTGAGGAGAAAAATTACGTTTGTAAACCAAAGACCAGCACAACACAGTCGATCTATACTGTAATTGCATTTGAACACAAAATTCAATCCACCCAAGGCTTCAAAGCAGAGGAAATCATCCAACGTTATAGAGGGTTTTTTTTCACTGACGTCACGTTGTGGGGAGTAACCCGGATGCGCCGCCATTATGGAGGGGCTGGACAAAAGGGAGAAAGAGCAGGCTCTTTTTGTGGCAGCGGCATGCAGTGTGGCGACTGTGTGGCAGCTGCCACCGAGAGCCACGGGTAGCCACACTTGATGCCACCAGTAGCCACTCTTTCCGAGGCATTTCCATGTTCGTCTGTGGCTGCTGCCACCGGTAGCCACACTTGATGCCACCAGTAGCCACTCTTTCCGAGGCATTTCCATGTTCGTCTGTGGCTGCTGCCACCGGTAGTCACACTTGATGCCACCAGTAGCCACTCTTTCCAAGGCATTTCCATGTTCGTCTGTGGCTGCTGCAACCGGTAGCCACACTTGTTGCCACTCTTTCTGAGGCATTTCCTTGTTCCCTCTGTGGCTTGGCTTCACCTCCACGTTATTCTTTTTCGTGTTAGACTTGCAATGTATTGTTGTTGGTTTGTATAGTTGCTTTTATTTCACCCATTATTGTGTGGATTCCTCTTTCGTCGTCGCTGCCGTTGCTTTTTCCTCGGTCTTTTTTTTTTTTATAAATATGTTTCTCTTATTTTCATTTCATGTATGTTTTTTTAGATGTACTGGTATTGTATCTTATTTAGTGTGGACTGTGTTTTCATTTATTCACATTTGTATTATGTTCTATCACGCAATGACCGGAAGAGGCGTCTCCAGAGTTACTACGAGCGATGCAAACGAGTAGTCACGGTCGATGCAAATGAGTAGTCACGGTCGATGCAAATGAGTAGTCACGGTCGATGCAAATGAGTAGTCACGATCGATGCAAATGAGAAGCCACGAGCTATCCAATGAGCTGCAAGCAATGGCCGACATTTCACCGGCTATCCAATGCGCGGCAGGTAATGGCTGACTGGGCGTCGCTATACTGTAATACGGGGACTCCCCGTCGCCCAGCTGTCCAGTGAGCTGCAAGCAATGGCGGACGAGGCGTCTCCCGACGTGTCCTGAGCATGCAAATTAGTAGGCTGTTACCAGTATGTTGCTCCGTTTTTAAGTTTTTGGTTGTGTCCCCCTAGCGTTGTTGTTTTTTTTGTTAATTTTTGCATTGTATTGCATTCTTTTATATTAATAATAATAATAAAAAAGAGGAGTCGCGATGGATGCAAACGAGTAGTCACGATCGATGCAAATGAGTAGTCACGGTCGATGCAAATGAGTAGTCACGATCGATGCAAATGAGACGCCACGAGCTATCCAATGAGCTGCAAGCAATGGCCGACATAGCAAAATGTCATATTAATTGAAACTAAGACGTTTAGCAACACGCATTCGCAATTAATTATTATTATTAATATAAAAGAACACAATACGCTAGGGGGACACAACCAAAAACTTAAAAACTGAGCAACATACTGGTAACAGCCTACTAATTTGCATGCTCAGGACACGTCGGGAGACGCCCCGTCCGCCATTGCTTGCAGCTCACTGGACAGCTGGGCGACGGGAGTCCCCGTATTACAACATAGCGACGCCCAGTCAGCCATTACCTGCCGCGCATTGGATAGCCGGTGAAATGTCGGCCATTGCTTGCAGCTCATTGGATAGCTCGTGGCTTCTCATTTGCATTGATCGTGACTACTCATTTGCATCGACCGTGACTACTCATTTGCATCGACCGTGACTACTCATTTGCATCGATCGTGACTACTCGTTTGCATCCATCGCGACTCCTCTTTTTTATTATTATTATTAATATAAAAGAATGCAATACAATGCAAAAATTAACAAAAAAAAACAACAACGCTAGGGGGACACAACCAAAAACTTAAAAACTGAGCAACATACTGGTAACAGCCTACTCATTTGCATGCTCAAGACACGTCGGGAGACGCCCCGTCCGCCATTGCTTGCAGCTCACTGGACAGCTGGGCGACGGGAGTCCCCGTATTACAACATAGCGACGCCCAGTCAGCCATTACCTGCCGCGCATTGGATAGCCGGTGAAATGTCGGCCATTGCTTGCAGCTCATTGGATAGCTCGTGGCTTCTCATTTGCATCGATCGTGACTACTCATTTGCATCGACCGTGACTACTCATTTGCATCGACCGTGACTACTCATTTGCATCGACCGTGACTACTCGTTTGCATCGCTCGTGGTAACTCTGGAGACGCCTCTTCCGGTCATTGCGTGATAGAACATAATACAAATGTGAATAAATGAAAACACAGTCCACACTAAATAAGATACAATACCAGTACATCTAAAAAACATACATGAAATGAAAATAAGAGAAACATATTTATAAAAAAAAAAGACCGAGGAAAATGCAACGGCAGCGACGACGAAAGAGGAATCCACACAATAATGGGTGAAATAAAATCAACTATACAAACCAACAACAATACATTGCAAGTCAAACACGAAAAAGAATAACGTGGAGGTGAAGCCAAGCCACAGAGGGAACAAGGAAATGCCTCAGAAAGAGAGGCAACAAGTGTGGCTACCGGTTGCAGCAGCCACAGACGAACATGGAAATGCCTCGGAAAGAGTGGCTACTGGTGGCATCAAGTGTGGCTACCGGTGGCAGCAGCCACAGACGAACATGGAAATGCCTCGGAAAGAGTGGCTACTGGTGGCATCAAGTGTGGCTACCCGTGGCTCTCGGTGGCAGCTGCCACACAGTCGCCACACTGCATGCCGCTGCCACAAAAAGAGCCTGCTCTTACTGACAAAAGGAGTGCAATGCCATCCAGGGAGCCTTAGCAAAGCCTGTCGCCGATGCGAAGGCATGCATTGAAGGACTCAGAACATAAGCGAAGGCCCGGTATGTGGAAAACTTGCAGTTTATCGGCGGTGTCGATCCATATGAGTTGGCTGACTCATCCTGGATAAATGAAGATCCGGCTATTCTTCCCACAATTACATATTCGGATATAGTCAACTACTTGTGTTTTTTCACCGAGCCCATACACAGCCGAAGATCTTAAATCCCACAAAAGTTTGGAAGCATGTGGTAGCTTGATAATAATAATTATGCCAATGTCAGTTTTATTTATGTTATACCAAAGTCCCTTACATTAAAATAAAAGTCAGAAAAACACAAGCAATAAACGTTTTTACAAGTTACTGTTTAAACGTCATCATTGCATTATAAACTTTGTTATTAGTTGCTTGCAATCAATATTTTGTTCCCGGAAAAAAATGAGTGGAACAAATTCGGATGTTGTCCGGATTTTTTACTCTCAGATCCTGGTTGAGTTTTGCCAACCACAGGCGTCTACTTTCCTCCGATAATTTCTGTCATTCCTCTCCTTGATTTTTGATCACTTTTGGAAGCCTGTAATAGTCTTCGTGTTTTCCGAAACACGGCAATAATTGACATTTTTTCCTAACGATGTTGCAGCTATTCCTATTGCCCAAGCAATGTTATGGGTACCGAATACCTCCAAGATGGCGGCTTCCGGGTTTATGACGCGCTGTGAAAACCCTCATTAGTAACAAGTGAGCCGTTGGGTGTATGATTTTGAAGCTTTATTAAAAAAGGAAATATTTGATTCACATTTTAAGACGTCGTCCACCGGTGGGTTCTATAATAAGGCAGTGTAAAATTAACGAACCACTTTTTTATGATTGTTTTTCTTTTTTTACTGTTTTTCATTTTTACGACAAGACTGGAACACATCACCTGCAGTCTAAGTTAAAGGGACCGTAAACACTTGTACGTATGCTGTTATTCGTGTATGACCATTAGCTCAAGTTTCTATTGTAACACTGCGTAATGCGCCCTTACTTTCTGTCAGGATAACGTCGCGACAATCTTGGATACGACTAAAAGCTGTGCAGTTGTCTTGGGGACGCATTCCAGCTCCTATCTTTGACTTTACCGGGTAAGATGGTGCTAACGTGTCAAAGCGAAGGAAGTAAGGAGGGGGGTAGGATGCTAGCTTTGTTAGCGTTAGCTGAGACGGAAGCTAGCCTTTTGAAGGGTTCGTTTATCTAATTCTTACAATACATATGAATACATTTCAGTTAAGGTTATCGCTAGGCTTCTGTGCCGACAATGTCGTCTAATAAATGCTAGCGTTCGGTTAGTGACAAAATTGGTCTTTGTGACCGCAATTTCAAATAACGTGTCGTACGCCGCTTCAGATAAAGATTTATTTACTCATAGCTGTGATTCCGGTAACTGTACCCAACCCACCTTTCCTGCTCGTCCAACTTGAATGCTACTTAGTGGCGTTTTGACATTACCGACACTCTTTTACATTATAAACGAAACCCGCAATAACAGCCGTGTTGTGAAACGGCGGCGTGAAACCTGAGCATTGTCCTTGTATAAGCAGCGGTTGTGCTGAATGAGATTCATCGTACTTAAGTAAAGTTGGCAAGATATTGGCAGATTCGGACTTTCGCGATCAATACCTCTCAGATAAAACGTCGTCGAAACACCAAAGTCGCCTTTATGCCTCCTTCGTAACACAGACTACCAGCTACAATGTCAAAAAAAGACATTTGTAAAATATTTAAACCGTTTCTTTCGGTGAAAAGACGCAATTGAGCTCTATGAGCAGCAGAGGCTGGGCGAGCGCGCAAGGGACAGTCTGCAAATTACTAGATGAGGAGGGGGAAAAAAACAATAACGCCACAATTTGTGATTATGAATTCAACGAACAAATCAAAGACATTAACATAATCATATTGGGACAGTGCTTTTGAATAAAAAAAGCGTTTGTTTAATTTTGGATAATTTGTGTACTTAAAAATCATTAATAAACTGTATATTCATCTATAGCTCCAATATTGTTTAATATAAGGAGTCCAAAATCACTGGGCATTCATGACATTTTCATGATCGCACTACAACACTCGTTTTTTAAATGAATTATTTTGATAAATTTTGGGGCTTTATTTTAAATGCTTGTTAATCATTTATACCCTCAAAAAGAATCAGTGGCTCCCCTTTTTGAGTTGGGGTAAACCCTCCTAAATCACTACAAGCATCAATGAAGTACTCCCAATTATGCAACAACTGCTGGTTTTCTAATAAATTCCTTTGCCTAATTTTAAGGATTTTTTAAATGCATATTGACCATAATTTACCAATATATTGATTAATAGCTCTGCTGTTGGTTGAGTTAGGGACTCCAAAATCACCACAGACAACAGTGACACCCCTCGCCTTATGCTACATTCTTTGGTTTTCAAATAAATCCCTCTGCAAAATTTTAAGGATTTTTTTATGATTACTGATCAATATTTACCAATATATTGATCAATAGCTCTGAGTTTGGTTCGGTTAAAGACTCCAAAGTCACCCCACACATCAGTGACACCCCTCCCCTTATGCTACATCCTCCGGTTTTCAAAAAAATCCCTCTGCCTAATTTTAAGGATGTTTTTTATGATTATTGATCAATAATTACCCATATATTGATCAATAGCTCTGCTGTTGGTTGGGTTAGGGACTCCAAAATCACCACACACATCAGTGGCATCCTTACCCTTAGGCTACATCCTCTGGTTTTCAAATAAAGCCCTCTGCCTAATTTTAAGGAATTTTTTATAGTTATTGATCAATAATTACCCATATATTGATCAATAGCTCTGCTGTTGATTGGGTTAGGGACTCCAAACTCACCAAACACATTAGTGACATTCCTACCCTTATGCTACAACCTCTGGTTTTCAAATAAATCCCTCTGCCTAATTTTAAGGAATTTTTTATAGTTATTGATCAATAATTACCCATATATTGATCAATAGCTCTGCTGTTGATTGGGTTAGGGACTCCAAACTCACCAAACACATTAGTGACATCCCTACCCTTATGCTACAACCTCTGGTTTTCAAATAAATCCCTCTGCCTAATTTTAAGGATTTTTTTATGATTATTGATCAATATTTACCCATATATTGATCAATAGCTCTGCTGTTGATTGGGTTAGGGACTCCAAACTCACCAAACACATTAGGTTCATCCCTACCCTGATGCTACATCCTCTGGTTTTCAAATAAAACCCTCTGCCTAATTTTAAGGATTGTTTTATGATTATTGATCAATATTTACCCATATATTGATCAATAGCTCTGCTGTTGATTGGGTTAGGGACTCCAAACTCACCAAACACATTAGGGACATCCCTACCCTGATGCTACATCCTCTGGTTTTCAAATAAATCCCTCTGCCTAATTTTAAGGATTTTTTTTGTTTATTGATCAATATTTATCAATATATTGATCAATAGCTCTGCTGTTGGTTGGGTTAGAGACTCCAAAATCACGGCACACAACAGTGGCTTACCTCCCCTTAGGCTACATTCTCTGGATTTCAAATAATACCCTCTGCCTAATTTTAAGGATTTTTTTTATGACTATTGATCAATATTTACACATATATTGATCAATAGCTCTGAGTTTGGTTGGGTTAGGGATTCCAAAATCACCACACACATCGATGACATCCCTCTCCTTATGCTACATCCTCTGGTTTTCAAATATATCCCTCTGCCTAATTTTAAGGATTTTTTTATGATTATTGATCAATAATTACCCATATATTGATCAATAGCTCTGCTGTTGGTTGGGTTAGGGACTACAAAATCACCACACACATCAGTGGCATCCCTCCCATGAGGCTACATTTCCTGGTTTTGAAATAAGTCCCTCTGCCTAATTTTAAGGAATTTTTTATGGTTATTGATCAATATTTACCCATATATTGATCAATAGCTCTGCTGTTGGTTGGGTTAGGGACTCCAAAGTCACCCCACACATCAGTGACATCCATCCCCTTATGCTACATCCTCTGGTTTACAAATAAATCCCTCTGCCTAATTTTAAGGATTTTTTTATGATTATTGATCAATAATTACCCATATATTGATCAATAGCTCTGCTGTTGATTGGGTTAGGGATTCCAAAATCACCAAACACATTAGTGGCATCCTTACCCTTAGGCTACACTTTCTGGTTTTCAAAAAAAATCCCTCTGCCTAATTTTAAGGAATTTTTTATGGTTATTGATCAATATTTACCCATATATTGATCAATAGCTCTGCTGTTGGTTGGGTTAGGGACTCCAAAGTCACCCCACACATCAGCGACATCCCTCCCTTTATGCTACATCCTCTGGTTTACAAAAAAATCCCTCTGCCTAATTTTAAGGATTTTTTTATGATTCTTGATCAATAATTACCCATATATTGATCAATAGCTCTGCTGTTGGTTGGGTTAGAGATTCCAAAAACACCACACAACTCGGTGACAACCTTCCCCTTATGCTACATTCTCTGGTTTTCAAATAAATCTCTTTTCCAAGTTTTAAGGATTTTTTTTATGGTTATTGATCAATATTTATCCATATATTGATCAATAGCTCTGTTGTTGATTGGGTTAGGGACTCCAAACTCACCTAACACATTAGTGACATCACTCCTCTTATGCTACATCCTCTGGTTTTCAAATAAATCCCTTTGCCTAATTTTAAGGAATATTTTATCATTATTGATCAATATTTACCCATATATTGATCAATAGCTCTGCTGTTGGTTGGGTTAGGGACTCCAAAATCACAAAACACATTAGTGACATCCCTACCCTTATGCTACAACCTCTGGTTTTCAAATAAATCCCTCTGCCTAATTTTAAGGATTTTAAGGATGGGTAAATATTGATCAATAATCATAAATAAAACTCTTAAAATTAGGCAGAGGGATTTATTTGAAAACCAAAGAATGTAGCATAAGGGGAGGGGTGTCACTGATGTGTGCGATGATTTTGGGGTCCCTTACCGCACCAAACTCAGAGCTATTGATCAATATATTAGTAAATATTGATCAATAATAGTAAATAATTCCTTAAAATTAGACAAAGAGATTAATGTTAAAACCGGGGAATGTAGCATAAAGGGGTGGGATACCACCAATGTGTTTGGTGATTTTGGAGTCCCTAACCCAACCAACAGCAAAGCTATTGATCAGTATATGAGTAAATATTGCTCAATATTAATAAAAAAAAAAAATCCTTAAAAATAGGCAGAGGGATTTATTTGAAAACCAAAGAATGTAGCATGAAGGGATGTTCATTGATGTTTTTGGGGAATTTGGAGTCTCTAACTCAACTAACAGCAAAGTTATTGATCAATATATTGATACATATTGATCAATAATCATAAAAAAATCCTTAAAATTAGGCAGAGGGATTTATTTGAAAACAAGAGGTTGTAGCATAAGGGTAGGGATGTCCCTAATGTGTTTGGTGATTTTGGAGTCCCTAACCCACTCAACAGCAGAGCTATTGATCAATATATAGGTAAATATTGATCCATAATCATAAAAAAATCCTTAAAATTAGGCAGAGGGACTAATTTCAAAACCAGGAAATGTAGCCTAATGGGAGGGATGCCACTGATGTGTGTGGTGATTTTGTAGTCCCTAACCCAACCAACAGCCGAGCTATTGATCAATATATGTGTAAATATTGATTAATAATAATAAAATATTCTTTAAAAATAGGCAGAGGGAATTATTTGAAAACCAGAGAATGTAGCATAAGGGTAGGGATGCCACTGATGTGTGTGTTGATTTTGGAGTCTCTAACCTGACCAACAGCAGAGCTATTGATCAATATATGGGTAAATATTAATCAATAATATAAAAAAAATCCTTAAAATCTGGCAAAGAGATTTATTTGAAAACCAGAGAATGTAGCTTAATGGGAGAGATGCCACTGATGTGTGTGGTGATTTTGGAGTCCCTAACCAAACCAAACTCAGAGCTATTGATCAATATATTGGTAAATATTGATCAGTAATCATAAAAAAATCCTTAAAATTTGGCAGAGGTTTTTTTTTTTAAACCAGCGAATGTAGCATAGGGGGAGGGATGTCACTAATGTGTTTGGTGAGTTTGGAGTCCCTAACCCAATCAACAGCAGAGCTATTGATCAATATATGGGTAAATATTGATCATTAATCATAAAAAATATCTTAAAATTAGGCAGAGGGATATATATGAAAACCAGAGGATGTAGCATAAGGAGAGGGATGTCATCGGTGTGTGTGGTGATTTTGGGGTCCTTAACTCAACCAAACTCAGAGCTACTGATCAATATATTTGTAAATATTGATCAATAATAGTAAAAAAAAATCTTAAAATTAGGCAAAGAGATTAATCTGAAAACCAGGGAATGTAGCATAAGGGATGGGATACCACCGATGTGTTTGGTGATTTTGGAGTCCCTAACCCAACCAACAGCAGAGCTATTGATCAATATATGGGTAATTATTGATCAATAATCATAAAAAAAATCCTTAAAATTAGGCAGAGGGATATATTTGAAAACCAGAGAATGTAGCATAAGGAGAGGGATGTCATTGATGTGTGGGGTGACTTTGGAGTCCCTAGCCCAACCAACAGCAGAGCTATTGATCAATATATGGGTAAATATTGACCAATAATGATAAAATATTCCTTAAAATTAGGCAGAGGGTCTATTTTCAAAACCAGGAAATGTAGCCTAATGGGAGGGATGCCACTGATGTGTGTGGTGATTTTGTAGTCCCTAGCCCAACCAACAGCAGAGCTATTGATCAATATATGGTTAATTATTGATCAATAATCATAAAAAAATCCTTAAAATTAGGCAGAGGGATTTATTTGAAAACAAGAGGATGTAGCATAAGGGGAGGGATGTCACTGATGTGTGGGGTGATTTTGGAGTCTTTAACGCAACCAAACTCAGAGCTATTGATCAATATATTGGTAAATATTGATCAGTAATCATAAAAAAATCCTTAAAATTTGGCAGAGGGATTTATTAGAAAACCAGCGAATGTAGCATAAGGGGAGGGGTGTCACTGATGTGTGTGGTGATTTTGGAGTCCCTAACCCAATTAACAGCCGAGCTATTGATCAATATATGGGTAAATATTGATCAATAATGACAAAATATTCCTTAAAATTAGGCAAAGGGAATTATTTGAAAACCAGAGAATGTAGCCTAAGGGTAAGGATGCCACTGATGTGTGTGGTGATTTTGGAGTCCCTAACCCAACCAACAGCAGAGCTATTGATCAATATATGGTTAAATATTGATCAATAATCATAAATAAAATCCTTAAAATTAGGCAGAGGAATTTATTTGAAAACCAGAGGATGTAGCATAAGGGGAGGGATGTCACTGATGTTTGGGGTGATTTTGGAGTCTTTAACGCAACCAAACTCAGAGCTATTGATCAATATATTGGTAAATATTGATCAGTAATCATAAAAAAATCCTTAAAATTTGGCAGAGGGATTTATTAGAAAACCAGCGAATGTAGCATAGGGGGAGGGGTGTCACTGATGTGTGTGGTGATTTTGGAGTCCCTAACCCAATTAACAGCCGAGCTATTGATCAATATATGGGTAAATATTGATCAATAATGACAAAATATTCCTTAAAATTAGGCAAAGGGAATTATTTGAAAACCAGAGAATGTAGCCTAAGGGTAAGGATGCCACTGATGTGTGTGGTGATTTTGGAGTCCCTAACCCAACCAACAGCAGAGCTATTGATCAATATATGGTTAAATATTGATCAATAATCATAAATAAAATCCTTAAAATTTGGCAGAGGGATTTATTAGAAAACCAGCGAATGTAGCATAGGGGGAGGGGTGTCACTGATGTGTGTGGTCATTTTGGAGTCCCTAACACAACCAACAGCAGAGCTATTGATCAATATATTGATACATATTGATCAATAAATTAAAAAAAATTCTTAAAAATAGGAAGAGGGCTTTATTTCAAAATCAGTAAATGTAGCCTAAGGGGAGGGATGCCACTGATGTGTGTGGTGATTTTGGAGTCCCTAACACAACCAACAGCAGAGCTATTGATCAATATATGGTTAAATATTGATCAATAATCATAAATAAAATCCTTAAAATTAGGCAGAGGGATTTATTTGAAAACCAGAGGATGTAGCATAAGGGGAGGGATGTCACTGATGTTTGGGGTGACTTTGGAGTCTTTAACCCTACCAAACTCAGAGCTATTGATCAATATATGTGTATATATTGATCAGTAATCATAAAAAAATCCTTAAAATTAGGCAGAGGGACTTATTTGAAAACCAGGCAATGTAGCGTAAGAAGAAAGATGTCACTGATGTGTGTGGTGATTTTGGAATCCCTAACCCAACCAACAGCAGAGCTATTGATCAATATATGGTTAAATATTGATCAATAATGATAAAATATTCCTTAAAATCAAGCAAAGGGATTTATTTGAAATCCAGAGGATGTAGCATAAGGGAAGCGATGTCACTGATGTGTTTGGTGATTTTGGAGTCCCTAAATCTATCAACAGCCGAGTTATTGATCAATTTATGGGTAAATATTGATCAATAATGATAAAATATTCCTTAAAATTAGGCAAAGAGATTTATTTAAAAACCAGAGAATGTAGCCTAAGGGTAGGGATGCCACTGATGTGTGTGGTCATTTTGGAGTCCCTAACCCAACCAACAGCAGAGCTATTGATCAATATATTGATACATATTGATCAATAAATTTAAAAAAATTCTTAAAAATAGGAAGAGGGCTTTATTTCAAAATCAGTAAATGTAGCCTAAGGGGAGGGATGCCACTGATGTGTGTGGTGATTTTGGAGTCCCTAACACAACCAACAGCAGAACTATTGATCAATATATGGTTAAATATTGATCAATAATCATAAATAAAATCCTTAAAATTAGGCAGAGGGATTTATTTGAAAACCAGAGGATGTAGCATAAGGGGAGGGATGTCACTGATGTTTGGGGTGACTTTGGAGTCTTTAACCCTACCAAACTCAGAGCTATTGATCAATATATGTGTATATATATTGATCAGTAATCATAAAAAAATCCTTAAAATTAGGCAGAGGGACTTATTTGAAAACCAGGCAATGTAGCGTAAGAAGAAAGATGTCACTGATGTGTGTGGTGATTTTGGAATCCCTAACCCAACCAACAGCAGAGCTATTGATCAATATATGGTTAAATATTGATCAATAATGATAAAATATTCCTTAAAATCAAGCAAAGGGATTTATTTGAAATCCAGAGGATGTAGCATAAGGGAAGGGATGTCACTGATGTGTTTGGTGATTTTGGAGTCCCTAAATCAATCAACAGCCGAGTTATTGATCAATTTATGGGTAAATATTGATCAATAATGATAAAATATTCCTTAAAATTAGGCAAAGAGATTTATTTAAAAACCAGAGAATGTAGCCTAAGGGTAGGGATGCCACTGATGTGTGTGGTCATTTTGGAGTCCCTAACCCAACCAACAGCAGAGCTATTGATCAATATATTGATACATATTGATCAATAAATTAAAAAAAATTCTTAAAAATAGGAAGAGGGCTTTATTTCAAAATCAGTAAATGTAGCCTAAGGGGAGGGATGCCACTGATGTGTGTGGTGATTTTGGAGTCCCTAACACAACCAACAGCAGAGCTATTGATCAATATATGGTTAAATATTGAACAATAATCATAAATAAAATCCTTAAAATTGGGCAGAGGGATTTATTTGAAAACCAGAGGATGTAGCATAAGGGGAGGGATGTCACTGATTTGTGTGGTAATTTTGGAGTCTCTAACTCAACCAACAGCAGAGCTATTGATCAATATATTGGCAAATTATGGTCAATATGCATTTAAAAAAATTCTTAAAATTAGGCAAAGGAGTTTATTAGAAAACCAGCAGTTGTTGGATAATTGGGAGTACTTCATTGATGGTGTAGTGATTTAGGAGTGTTTACCCCAACTCAAAAAGGGGAGCCACTGATTCATTTGAGGGTATAAATGATTAACAAGCATTTAAAATAAATCCCCCAAATTTATCAAAATAATTTATTTAAAAAACGAGTGTTGTAGTGTGATCATGAAAATGTCATGAATGTGCCCAGTGATTTTGGACTCCTTATATTAAACAATATTGGAGCTATAGATGGATATTCAGTTTATTAATGATTTTTAAGTACAAACATTGTCCAAAATTAAACAAACGCTTTTTTTTATCCAAAAGCACTGTCTCAATATGATTATGTTAATGTCTTTGATGTGTTCGTTGAATTCATAATCACAAATTGTGGCGTTATTGTTTTTTCCCCCTCCTCATCTAGTATTTTGCAGACGGTCCCTTGCGCGCTCACCCAGCCTCTGCTGCTCATAGAGATCAATTGCGTCTTTTCACCGAAAGAAACGGTTTAAATATTTTACAAATGTCTTTTTTTGACATTGTAGCTGGTAGTCCGTGTTATGAAGGAGGTATAAAGGCGACTTTGGTGTTTCGACGACGTTTTGTCTGAGAGGTATTGATCGCGAAAGTCCGAATCTGCCAATATCTTGCCAACTTTACTTAAGTATTCATCGTGTGCAGGTGTATTTTAATGAACCGTGCACATATTGATTTACCCCACAAAGTGAACAAGCAAACAGTATTTTTAAGAAAATCAACCAACAATCACTTAATATTGAAATAACAAATGTCATCTCATTGAGATGCAGCCACAATAAAACGTGCAATGCTTTAATCACTTATAATTTGTTGAGAGAAAAAAATATGATTCGATTTGTGTGTTCATATATTAGGTAAACCACATAAAAGAATGCATACACAATACATACCATACTGCTTATCAAAGGCTAACCTTGTTGCTAACATTGTTTATTTACGTGAGTTAATCTGCTTCCTCTTTGGCTTTGACATGTTGGTTTTCCATCTAGCAGTCGTGTACTAGCAATGTGAGCTTATGGCTTCAATATATGAGAGCAATTGAACTAACCCTGTCTGTTGTATGTCTTTCAACAAGTCATGGGTGGTTTGGTCAATGGGCGGCGTGGAGGAAGGTCTCCGCCTTTAATAATTGGCGCCCTGATTGCATGCATCCTGGTTCTGGGCTTCAACTACTGGGTGTCCAGCTCACGTAACCTCGAGTTACAGGTATCGTCTTCTGTTATTTCATCCTAGTAGCATTGGCATGTTGAAGCTAATTTCCTGTCTAACCTTCTCAACATTTTTATATTTGCTAGTGGCATTAATAAGCAATATACATTTCTTAGTATTAACTGTGAAAAATGCAAACATGAAAATAACTAAAAGTAAAACTATTACAAATCTTTTTAAGTTGCAGAAATGAACATATATGACATGACTCTTTACACGTTTTTACATGTCAGTCGTAAACTACTACAGCAACAGATATATGGATAGAATTGTAAAACTGTTGTATGATATTCAAAAATGTGAATGATGTTACCTGATATTGTTTAGATTTTAAATAATTTTGTGTTTGCATGTATTTATATTTTGTTGTGTACTGCATTTTCAGATTTCTCCATTTATTTGTATATAAATACTTTCAAACATTTCATTTGATAATATCTTAAAATACACTACTGTATTGGATTTCTGTTATGGTTGTGCTTGTATAAAAATACCTAATATTAAAAACTGGCTAACCAAAGAACTGGATACTTTCCACACCTCTTCATAAGGAAAGGATGTATGTCAAATCATGAGATGGCAGGTTAAATTTTGCTCGGTAGTTTTATTATTTTTTTCATTGTTTAAGCCTTGGTGGAAGTTGTGTGAGTTTGTATATGTTCCCCTGTGTCTTGGCAACAGACTAAGCTATATGAGCTGGAGGGACAAGTGCGTCGTGGGGCAGCAGAACGTGGCGCAGACGAAGTGAAAAAATACGAGTTCCAGAAGGAAATCCACAGGCAGAAGGATCAGATTGATCTCATCGAGAGTCATAATAAGAAACAGCTGGAGGAAGTTCAGAACATCTGCAGCCAGGAGAAGGTGCCATGGAAATATAATCATTGAGTTGGTGACCTTGATGAGACTAAACTCACTTCATGTGACTTTGTTCTGCAGGCAACGCTGCAACAGAATGTCTCCACCAGCACCAAAATCATACAAGAACTTAAAGGTAGCCATTTTGTTTTTTT
Source organism: Hippichthys cyanospilos (assembly GCF_059441005.1). Classification (NCBI taxonomy): domain Eukaryota; kingdom Metazoa; phylum Chordata; class Actinopteri; order Syngnathiformes; family Syngnathidae; genus Hippichthys; species Hippichthys cyanospilos. The sequence continues at coordinate 23,731,637 of NC_142369.1, read as the reverse complement.
CCTCTTGTAATGTCATGTCCAAGATCTGTATTTGTTTTTGTACAAATAAAGGCCTCCTACTATTGTAAATTAACAACTCTGGGAGTTATTTGCACAGATATAACATTTAGGTCATGCTTACCAAAGTGTGGCTGTTCATGTGATTGCTGTGATAGGCACCAGCAAGACAGCGACCTTAGTGAGGATAAGCGGCTACAGATAATTAATAGATATTGTGATCATTGTTCATAAAGCTTGTTTCTTTGTTTGTGTATTCATTTTGTGAATTTGAAACCATTTTTGAACAGCTCATCTTTTGTGTTGACAGGTCAGCTAAACCAGATGAACGACGACCTAGGGAGGCTTCAGAAGGAGCTGCAAAGTTGCCAGAGCAACGTCAATACCCTCAATGACAAACTCACATTTGACATGTAAGAAATTATGTCAAACTCAAGGCTAAACTTGTGTTAATCCATCCGCCTGATTTCTGTTGTTCTCATCCTTATTGAAGCTGACTGGAGAGTAATCTAGCTGACTTTAGGGCGTGAGATTCACTGGCTACTGTCTTAGGGTACAAATAGACAAATATTCACACTGGTATTCACGCCTACAGACAATTTAGAATCTTCTTGTGGCAGGAACCTATCCGTACATCCCCAAAAAATCCTTCAAATAATTTTAATACATTCTGTTTCAATCTGGTGGAAAACAACATACTGTAATTTCCCAAATATATTACGGGGCGCACCCCTAATCTTAGGGTCACATTCTGGTATTTTCTATGTTACCGTGAATAGAACACACCAACAGTTTAGCAATAATAACGATGGAAGATGGACAGCAGCGCAAACCATCAATAGGAATTGGAATAAATATATTTACGTCTCATAAAGTAATGCGCATCTATACGTCATCACTCTTATGTGGCTGACAAATGTAATCTTCGAATGTTGTCGAAAAAAAACCCCCTCATCTTTAAATTTCTGTTTATAGGATGCACTCAAATTTTTGGCTTTCAGTTTTGGGAAAACAAGTGTGTCCTATGTTTGTGAAATTGCAATAGTTCTCAGTATGACTTCAAAGGAAAAGCATAATTTGGTATATAATAAATTATTATAATAATATAATAATTTGGTAAATAGGTGACAATAGCTTATTCAATGGATGTGTTCGAAATGGTCATCCAAAGTTTGCAACATTCCTGGAATTGGCCAAAATCGCTGCTTCAGCCTAAAATGGCCAACTTCCTGCTCATTTTTCAATCAATATCTTTGAGACTTTTTGTGTGTCCTGTTCTGATACACAGGTTAATCCTTTTTTTTCCTCATAAGTAAAACGGGTGTTAGGGGGCCTATTTTCTTTAGCCCTGAAATACAAACCAAAAAGGCTGCTTCATTCAGAAATTGCTGACTTCCTGTTCAGTTTCAGCGTTGATCTTTGAGACATTTTTGTGCGTTCTGCTCTGAGAGATAAGTGCAACTAGTTTCACAACAACTGATGAAACTAACTTTCAAGTGGCACTATTGAGTGACTTTTAAAGCGATACAGCTTTTAATTAACATGTTTATATATGCACACACCTACACTATTGTTGGTGTTTTTCGTTGACAAAATGTGTATGTGTGTTCAGGACACACTGTAACTCGCAGATCCTGACTCAGAAGGAACTCTGTGATGAGAGAGTTGCTGCCGCCAAACTAGAAGTCCAGAAGAAGATGACCAAGTTCCCCGCCGTCACCCAGGTAACAAATCAGCGCCCGTCAAAGCCCACTGTTAGTGTCATCACGCCAAATGATTTGCAAACAAATCAGCAGGAGGTGAAGGCGGATGATCGTATCAGTTTAGATGGCGCTGTGATGAACGTGTCCCTGAAGGCGTCGGCTGACTTAAGCGACTCCTCCAACCTCACGGAGCCCAAAGCCAATGAGCTTCATGCACTGTACGCCAACAACATATTCAAGGAGCATGGTGAAGTACATTCTTTTCAATAAATCACTTACCAAATGAAATGAAAACTTCAAAAGAGTCAATCAGTAGTATTTAACTGCATCTGGTCATTTTGAAGCATGCACTCTATGGCGTTTCAGAGAGACCGCACTTTGCGAGCCTACGACCAATTTTCCAAGATTTTCTTTTTTAGCTATCCGTAACTAAAAGATGGTGGCGAAACATGGTGACCCCTGCCTGAGGAGCACACCCCATGTAAAAATGAGCAATTATTAGACCTACCATTGTATGAAAAAAATGTTGATGTGATAGAACATGTTTCGTTGCATTAATTAATTCATTTGTTGCCAATCTTATCTGATTGTCCCTTTAAAATAGTTCAAAATTCTAAGTTTCTGTCTCAACCGAAAATATCCTCAGATTTTAGTAGTGCTCCATAAAAGCAGACTTTTTTTTTTTTGCATTTAAATGAAAGAAGACATTTATAAACATCTGCTTCACTTTGAAAAATGGTGAAGTTTACATATTCTATGACTAATTATGAATCATCATACATATGTTTGTGAATTTTACACTGTTGATTTGATTTCCTGCAATTGAATGAAGGAATATAAATAATGTTTTTTAATCTGGAATAATAGCCCGATTAATCCAGTTCTTCTCGTTTTTGTTACATCCCCACCCGAGCTTTCCAACAATATGTATCATTTGTCTCTAAAATAGTTTTAAGTACACCTCTGCTTTGTATCCTTATTACCAACAAAAGAAACAAAAATAAAAATGTCAAGTCACAACGCAAAAAAAAAAAAAAAATTAGTCTGTAGTGGAAAAAAGAATAGCCATCAATTTGTCTAATTTTTTTTTTTTTTTTTAATTGAGAGCATCACTGCCACCTGTTGAAGTGGAAATAGGCCCAACCCCCGATTTGAGGGCAATAATATGCATTGTCTAATGGTCTTAATTTGACTTTTTCAAACTCCCAGGTACTGCAGTGGACATGCAGGACATCCACCAGTTAGACATGACAAAAGAGGCAATTAAAAAGCCTGATGTGGCCCCTTTGCCACATACTAGCAAATCCTCTTCGACAAGTAAACAACCACATGGGCACACGCTCGCCCCCGAGCCACCAGGTGAGACACACTGGATGGATCTCAACCCAAAAGTCAATGTGCACTGAGGAATAAAGATGGATCGTTCCAAATATTTATATAAATATATAGTGGGTATGTGCTGTGGTAGTATTAGTTTATTTTTGGAGACGATAGGATTTGGTACACATTAAAAATATGGCGTCATGCTGTCTTCATGAAGTGATGACATGTAGGAGCAAATGTCTTCTCAAAACACCCCCTTCCCCCACCACCCCTGTCTTTCTCCTTGATTCCTAATTGGAATGCCTGGTGAGAGAGACTGACAAGGAAGCAGGAGTGAGTTCAGAGAAGCTTGCCAGCTTGAACTCTTTCAGTGCCAAGCGTTATTGGAAAAGGAAACCTCTAGAGGGCCATTATTTTTACCATTTTCACTCACCAATCGAATATTGTGTGCTATGTCTATATGAATATGGGTGCCATCATATCAAAGCTTGATTTCCATTCCTTACTTTGCATTGCATGTAGATAATAGCTGTGTAATGTGTAGAAACACTGCCATCAACTGGTCACAGTTATCACTGCAGGGCTCAATTGGCTTATATTAGGTAAGCACTTGTCGAGATTGTCCGCTCCTGTTCATTATAAACGTGTTTGACCAGAATGTTGTTACATATTTATCAATTGTGTTACATTTTTATCATTGTTATTTTAAAAGACGAGAATTCAAGTTTTAAGGTTAATCACCAAAAGGCCACAAGATGGCACTGTTTTGTTCTTAGGCCTTTTCTTGACGCGTTCCGATGACTTTTCAAACAGCAGACCAGGGAATGGGACGCGTGATAATTGACCAAGGGAAAACCGACATGACCCCCTTGGAGGAGAAACTAGACGGGGACAATTATGATCATGATGACGAGCGGGTTCTGGGACAGCAAGATCTGGATCTGGACAAACAGCAACCCAGACGGGATGCAACAATAGGTGTGTGTGAGAGAGAGGAGTTTGTGTTAACGCGCGTTTGTAAATTTGTCACTGTGTGTTTCTTTGCATGTGTTTATCTGGTTACGCATGTCTTTGTGTGTCCGATAAGAGGAAAATTGACACTCTAAACACAGGGACGAGTAATGTCGTCAAATCTGATGGGTCTTCAGTTCAGCGCGCATCCAAAAGATGAAGCTGCCATTGAATTTTTGTGCTAACCATAGAATCTTAAACTTGCCATCGTCATCATTCGTGACCTCAACATATCTCACAAGACTTCAGCAAAGTGAGCGCCCTAAAAAATGAACTCCACTTGGCGCTTTTGATTTCTCTAGCTTTTTTGTGATGCCCCCTCAGGAGAGGATAAACTGACGATGACCGCAGAGCTAAGCCTGTCCGCAAATTGCCACAAGTCTGTTTTTCTTGGTTAACGTATTATGTGTTTGACACCACCGCTGAAGAGGAAAATTCCTATCTTTTGACTTTTTTTTTTTTTTTTTGTTCCACCCAGACAAAGTGATGGCGGAGGAGCTGGCTGACTACAACGGCGACGACGACAACGAAGGAGAGTTTGAGGCAGACAAGCAAGCTGAACTGGCTCGGAACAATTAGGGTGAATTCACACACAACCTAGTGTGTATCCTAGGATTTGATGTCTCGAGTCGATAATGGTATTGTAAATGGATCTGATATCAGCTCCCCCAAATAACTATCGGAATACATTGGTCTACATCCAAAATCTTTGTTACCAGCACTCAAGCGCATTTCTGATATTAGGACTCATATACAAGCAGTCCATCCCGGACTCCACTCCTATTCGACAAATGGATCCTGTTTTCTCATACCTACTGTTGCTGTTTAATATGAAAAATGAAAGCATGTAGCATTCCTGCTGTCATTATCGATGACGGCTCTTGGCTGCAACTTTGGCATTGTATCGGGATTGAAACGTTTGTGTGGGGACACCTCTACTTGTGATTTTAATACTTAATTCTTCAAATCATACCTACAACTAAGTACCTAGGACATAGGTGTCCAACTCCAGTCTTCGAGGGCGGACATCCTGCATGTTTTTGATCTTTAGCTCTTAAACACACCTCATTCAAATGATTAAGATAATTTTCGAGCTCCTGTAGCACTTGACGATGAGCAAATCATTTGAGGTGTTTTGGGGAGAGTAACCTGGAAAACATGCAGGCTACCGGCCCCCGAGGACCGGCGTGACCTAGAACATGATTGTCCTAGCCTACTGTATTGTCACTGGACCATCATTTTCTTGCAGGAACCCACAGTGGATGTGAGAAATTGCAGTTGATTGGTCAGCCAGAGGCAGACTTGCCCATCAGTACAAAGTTGATTGTTTTCATAGCTATTTTTGAGTCATACTTGAGCTGGCAGGATGTACTGTACGTGCACACAAAAAGTCCACCGAATGAAGTTTAAGCACATTACTTGCCCTGTACAAACTAATGAACTGGACCACTGAAGAATGAACTCAATCTACTCTGCAAAGGCAGATCACTTTGATTTTAAGTGTATGTGACAGATTTTTTTTATTGTGTAAATATATTTTGACCTGCTGAAAAAAGATTCTATGAAAATCATACAATAAAAGTGGCGTTGGTAGGATTTGTCAGTATTTTTTGTTTTAATCCGTAGGAACAAAGGGGACTTTCTGATGTCGAATTTGACATTTTAGATACATTTACCGTAGAGAAGCTCCATTCACAAAATAGATTTTGAATGGTTTTCTTGGAGACGTGAACTGATCTGTTGCTAAATAACTGATGAAAACTTGTTTTATTTATAAATAAAAGTGAGATAACACCTTTGATTCCAACACTTTTATGAAAAATTGTCACCAGTGGCAAGGGGTAGAATTGTATCCATATTTGAAACAGTGTTTCATCAAAATATGTATTTCCATTTTCATGAATTTCTGTTCCTTTGATTGTGACTGAGCTAGGCGGGAACGCAGCGCACTAGCTCCCAATTTTGGCAAGCCGCCACCGGTCTTAACACTTACATGGGCCACACAAACATACACATAATTTACAGTTGCATCACACACATTTGCGATGGGTGGATTAGAAGCACAGCAGGTGATTGGGTCTTTAGCGTCACATGATCTTGACCACAGGGAAGTACTTGTGAGCCGTGAAGTCAAACTCGGGCAACACCTGGTGTTTACAAAAAAATGGAATTTTAAATAATACAGTGGCAATAGTAAGAATTAACGTCATCCATACCATGGTCTCTTTCTTGTGTCCTCCAGCCAGGAGTTTGGTCACCACAAAGTTGGGTTTGGCCACTCTCAGGATACCGTTTACCTGCCGTTGCACAACACAAGAATTATATTGTAGTATAATTGACTTAAATAATTGACTTGCGGGCACCCCATCTTAGTCGTTTGAGTTATCAGTTTCTGCTTGGTAGATTTTTCTTTGTAACGTGGACACAATTTTACTTTTCTGTAGGTCTTTTTTCAAACCATGCATTGAAAGAAAGAGTGCAAGGACGTCTATTTTGCCCGGCAATTGACCGCAATAAGCAATCACGTCCACTAGGGAGGATACATGCACAGTTGATTCGAGCACACATCTCCCAAGTCATTTTTTCAGAAACGGCAACATAAAGTAAAACAAAATCCCCGTGTGATACATTCCCATCTGTAAAGTAAAAAGCAAGGTTTTGCTGAGCTTAATATACTAGGTGCAAAATAACACAAAAATCTTTGAATACTTATATCTAAACTTTGCTATTTAAGTCTGTAAACGGAACACGCTGAGCAAGATCGTGTGGAGTATGCAGTTCGGTTCATGAAACCATGACTCTGAAATGCAGCACAAACGTTGACTTCCCAGCCATGCGTAGCTGTTTCTATGAGGAGAAAGGCGGGCCTTTTCCCCGAGGAAAGTTGATTTGCGATATGAGTGATTTCGAACACCCAACGTCAAGGCAAGTGAAGGAAATGACCTCTGGGTCTGGACTGGGGACGTTTTCCAGGATGAACTTAGCCTGCTGGAAGTGTTTGCTGGCAGCCAGGTAAAGATCAGCAGAGCCCGGAGCGGGATTGTACTTCTTCAGGTCAGACATTTCCTGTGGGGTGGAGGGTAGTGACGGGAACACTTGAGATAAAGGCCACATTTCTATTACATTTATTACAAATGTATTACATTTCCAGAAAGAATGCGCGTTAGTAAGAGCTGTTTTTTTTTTTTTTAATGCATACAGTATACATACAGTATATGCACATATTACACTGTGTAAAGTCTCAAGTGTAGGCCCTTAAACCTTCCATGGATATTTACAGGAAACATCCCCATTCTTTAAATTCATATAAAAGAAACCCCAAAAATCCAAAGCAAAAGCACCCACCTTGAACTGTATGTAGTGTACGGGCGGGGGCGTGACGACGCTGTTGAAGGGTGCGAAACGATGCTCGTAGCGAACCTGCTCGCTGTCCAGCTCGAATTGAGGCTTGCGAACTTTACCATCCATGTCCAGCGCCACCATTGTCTGATGACACGGCGCACGAGGGTTACTTACGTAGCGGACTTAAGCGGAATCCAAAGAAGGGTGGCGGTGTGGTACCTTGTACATGCCGGCACACATGTTCTGGTAGGCTTGACTCATGGTGATTTCTTTGCTCAGGGGACGAACTGCACACACATGAAGAAGCAATGCAATTAGCAATTAGAATAGCAAACACTTAAAATTATTTAACATGTTGAAAAGCTTTTTTTTTTTTTTTTTTTGAAATTATACAAATAACACCTATGCATATGGACAAATATATAAATATCTAAAATAAACTATGCTACAGGAATGCTAAACTTTTTCATGGGGGGAATCTGTTGATCCGATTCGTTATTTATACTTTTTTTTTGTTGCTTAGAATCAAAAACTTTCCTGAAGGATTACTATTGATGCGCCTCGTGAAGATGTTTGTGTAGAATAACTTATATACTGAATGCAGGGCTGATGACCGTATACAGCCTTGCTGCAAAGTGTTGACGCTTTGCCGATTTTTCGGTGTCCAAGTTATAGCCCGCAGAAAACACATGCATCTAAAACTGAAGGATTTTTACAATTCGTGGCAAGTCTTGACCCCTAGAAATAAGTGTTGCGGCTGTACCCTTTCCCCGTGTACCTTTCTTCTTTTTCTTGCTCTTTTTGCTGCTTCGTCCTTTCACCTGCTCCTCCAGGATCCGCTCCTCGGCCATCTGCGAGGCATCCGCTCTGCTCAGCGTGGACATAAGCCACGCGTAAAGGAACTCCGACAGATACCTGCGCAACGACTAGATGTTAGCGGTTATCTTTAGGGCAGCTATTGAGGCTACAAGGCCAGGTGACGTACCAGTAGACGTAGTAATACTCGTGCATGCTGTACAGCTCCAGCTCAAAGCCGCTGAGCAGGTACTGAATCATGATCCTCAGGTTGTGGTAGAGGATCCACGTTCCCAGGCAGGCCAGGTGCTGCCGCTGGGGTTCGGACTTGATCAGCAGGCCGTGCAGGGCCGCGTCAACCTTCTCAGCCTGCGGCGGGGAGGGCGTGTCAAGGAAACATGGCAACCGTGTCACCGATGAACCTCAAAAAAGTCACGCCGTTTCGAGGTAAAACGGTGACAACATTTTGATTGTGGAAGGCCGAGCCCCTGCATTATGTGTCTGTCAACTGACAAAAGGGTGAGCGATAATTTCACTAATGTCTCGTCCCATAATGAATTGCATTGCTTCTTGGATGACAGCTGTATTTATTGATGTATTGCCTGCTTTTTGTTAAGGTTGTCACCTCATCCTGCAAGGTAGCAAACTCTTCCAGAATGTGCCCCAGCTTGTCCCGCTGCCTAGCCCGGTTGTGACCGTGGATCTGGACCAGACTGCAGAACGGCTGCGGGGAAGACAAAATCAAACAGAAGGCAAACGGATGGACGTTACGTCAATGGAGGACAGTCATTAGCGCGCGAGCGCAGAGGACATCTGAGGTACCCTGGAACAGTGTGTGACAAATGAGTCGATGTAGTCTTTGGCCTGATGGTTGTTGAACAGACAGCACCTAGCATACACACACACCAAGCATAAGAACATCAAGAGAGGAACGGGAACCCCAAGCGAAGGAAAGGACAGGAAGAAAGATTCAATTTAACCGTATTGAAAAAAAAAAAAAATAAGCAGAGTTGCTTGTGATAGACTCATTGTTATGGCACGATAGGAAATGGCGGACTTACTTATACGAGAGAACGGGTGGACTGACAAAGTAGCGCAGGGCATCTTTGATCATGTCCTGCATCAGATGGGTGCCAAACACTTTCTTGTTGTCAATCAGGAAGGTTGTCTACGTGAACAACAACAATCTCGTTCATTGTCAATAGTGAGTTAACAAGCATAACGGGCATGAGCTCACCTGAAGTAGAGATCTGGACAGCACACATGGAGACTGCTCACTGAACTCGCAGAAGAAGTCCTGTTGTTCAGTGTAATAAACAAAAAGACACACAATATATGTAAAGCACTTTTTTTGGTCACTGACATGAAAATAGACTAACCTTTCCTTTTGAAGGTCAATTAGGATGACCAAGATGATTTGGATTTGCTAAATGCCAGAATACTGAGAGTTTTTTTTCAGACAATTCATCTTTACTTTCAAAGTTATACATTTTGGTGTAGTAAGATTACGCCATTAAAAGGTTCGGAAAGCACAAACGATGATGTCTGTGGTAGCTTCCGATACGACAGAGGTAATTGAAGTCACAACTGCGGATGTGTTAGAAGGAACGCCTGAAATGCACTGCTTGTTTGTTCACATACCATCCTGTGAGAGCTGGCAAAACTAAAATCGAACTGTTGAGCCATAATGACCATGGTTTAGAGGACAAAGTGGGCAGCTTCCAAGCCAGAGAATGCCATGTTGTGGGGTTGCTTTGCTGCAGGAGGGACTACTTTTTTGCTCTGCCTTCGTATTGATGATTAGATAGAGCATACACTTCAGTCAGTACAATGCTCCCACGTTACCAGAATGCCGTGCAGGTTGGTGGTGTTGATGACGTCACAGACGGTCTTGATGCGCTCAATGAGCTTGCCGAAGTAGGCCACCATGTCCTCCCTCTTGATGATCTTGGCATAGCGAGGGAAGGTTGGTGGCAGCAGGCGCTGGTTGACCAGAGGTTCGAAGCCCATCATGATAGGGTGATCTGCCATTTAAAAAACAAAACAAAACAACTAATTATGAAGTCGCTCTTATTGAAAACACACACAATGTGAGCTTGGGTGGTTTTTAACCTCCTTTGGTGGTGTCATTCTGTGACTGGATGCCATGTTGCACACTAGAATGAATGGCTGACAGGAGGTCAGCTGCCTGGGCAACAAGCTTCTGGGCCTCCCCCACCGAGCTGGTCTGTCACACAACCCAAACGTGTCGCTTGCTTCCGTGACTGTCACTGTGTGGCACACTGAAGTGGCCGTTAGCAAAGTTACCTCTTTCTTGGTGAAGGCGATCAGTGCAGTTAGGAGAAGGCGTGTGAACTTGATGCGGTTGAACAGCGCCAAGTATTGCTGGTGCTGTAAATAACACAAACGCAGGAACAGCAAGTTAGGGAATGCGAGCAGAGAGTCAGTGATATGAACAGCCAACGAGAAAGCACGATGATGGAACAGCAATTGAGGGGCATAAATCTAATGACAGGGTTAGGGTCAGCAATGACAAATCAAATGGTTTTGAATAGCAAGTCACAGAAGTGCAAGTCAGGAACAGGAACATCAAGTCAATGACAAAAACAGTCATTGAGGAAAAAAAATGTCAGAAACAAAGATGAGATCAGCAAGTCAAGTACAGAGATAGCAAGTACGGGATTGTCAAGAAACAGGAGGTCAGAAACATGAACACAGGTCAGGGAAGGCAGTTTGGGGATGGCAACAGAAGTCCGAAACAGGAAGTCAAGAATGGGAACCAATTCAATGACAGCAACCGTACTTGAGGCCCGAAGTGAAAAGTGGGAATAGGATCAGAAAGTCAGGCTCATGAACAGCAGGGAAAAGAATTCCAAGCCAAATCCAGGAACAGTAACTCAAGACTGGTCGAAGGGAGGTTAAGTCAAGGAAAGGAGCCCCTGGACAGGGATAGGTACAGCAATTGAGTCCAAAAAACATGAGCAACATGATCTGATTTCCCTAACAAATTAATTTTACGAGTCAGTCACCAAATATTTGTGGTCTGTGCGAAAAACGGAAGCTAGGTGCTGATTTAGAAAGCCCCACAACTCAATGTTAAAAAAGCCAACACCAATGGTCAATCATTCACCTCCAGCTCCACCTCTGGGTCTCGCCGCTCTCCCTGACGGCTGCGGGTGCTCTGAAAGAAGGACACAGACAAAACATAAAACACGGAAGGCGGGATAAGTCATTGTGACAAACTTGATGAGTAAGTTACCTTGACTTTCCTCTGTAACTCATCCTCCACATCTTTCAGCATACCTGGAAGAAAATGAGGCGGCATTACAAATCTTTACGCTTTTTTACTTTATTTGATGAGACGACTTTGGAAGGAGTAATAGCACTGTACCTGTCACCCGCAGGTCTGTGACATTATTGGCCATCCTGAAACCGTACGTCATTGCCTGGAAGTCCTCCTAAACATGCGTAAAAAAGTTTCTCACCCTCGGGTTTGTGTTCCGACATAACCTTTGATGGATGCGTTGGAATTACACCGCGATGTTAACCCCGTGACCCACCTCCTCGAACACAGCTGCCTTATTGACTTTTTCCCGTGCGATATCGCATATTTTCAAGATGCCCAGGGCAAAGGCTTTGAGGGCGGGCTCTTCGATCAAGTCCGGGTTGTGGACGTACAGGCAGGTGAACACTGTCTGAGCCAGGGAGTGCCCCTCCAGCCATGTGATCTGAACAGTAACATGTATTGGACAAGATTAGAATATCAAACGCGCCCGCCTGTGAGTGATAGTTGACTGTTTAGTGGAATACTCACCAAACAACAAAAGCATGTGTCCATGATTCCGATGAGTTCAGGAAGGCTTAGATCTTTCACCTTGATGGCGTGTTCCTACAGGGAATAAAATGGACACTTATGAGGAACAGAGTTCCTCCAAAACAAACAAAAAAAATACTGCCACACATTTGTCTTTGGATATGAATTAAGCAGAAAAATACACCCAAATGCTGTAGACAAAAACTGACATCATAGTGCTCAGCTTGCCACAATCACATGACCAAATTCTCTCTAATATTGGTGAGCAGTAACTGTCATTGCCCCCAATGAGACCTTTGGAACTGTGATGTCATCTTCAGTCAAAGGCAAGTGGCATAATGACTGCACCCCTAGTTGGATAAAAAAGGGTGGATTTTGTTGCTTAATTCGAACTCCACAAATGCAATATTAATACTATTTAGACTAGTTGAGACACACAGAAAATGTTATTGGAAAGATTTTTTTAAATTGGGTTTCAAACAGGGGCTAGACTCATAACATAATGTTTTTATTAATTATTTAAGGAATTCATGATTATATTGTAGATTAAAGTTTCGATTTGAGCAAAAATTTGTATTTGTAGTTGGGGTTTCAAAGCATAGTTTCAAGTTTATCCTAAGGTTTCACAATATTGTTTCAAGCCTGGGTCAGCATTTAAAACAGGGTTTGTGTTTTCAGTCTTGAATTGGATTCAAGACATGTCAGGGTTTCAAACTATTTAAAATTAGTCGTTCAAAACATGGTTTAAAACCTGTTAAGCGTTTAGGGCACATTGTAGAGAAAATTACTACTCCACTTACAGCACATTAAATGGGCTTAAAAAAAAACGAATGATTGACTGGCTTCACTGCAGTAGTGTACCTTAATGGCTTGCTCAAAGTTGAGCACTTTCCTGTTCACTTGGTTTCCGATCATCCCGGCATCCATCTTGGGATCCATCATCTCAATGGCCGACATGGCCTCAAACAAGCCAAATCTGTAAACCAGAGAACAGCGTGTTTATTTATTTTTTGCTTTGAATGCACATTCATCTATTCTGCTTTATTCTGGTCCATTCCATACTCACAGCTTGTCATGAAGCAACTCCCCAAGGCTCAATTCTGCATATATAAAATGAAGGTTAACGCAAAAAGACAGGAAAACCAATCGATATAACGTTCATTCCTATGTACCTTTACAAGAACTCTTAAAATCGTGGGTGATATCCACCCAGTTAGCATTGTTCTTCATCTTCTCCGGGATGCCCAGGCCCCAGCCGGAATCATCTTCCTCCACCGACGACTTCATCACCATGGTGACAACTACGCATTCACAGAATGGCTCGGATGAGACACATACATTTTACTCAATTTTCTATGTGTCGCATCTATACATTACTTTGCCATCACGCAGAAAGGCAATTCATGCAAGAAGGGAGCCTAAAAGAGTGTCCATAGCATGCTTGGCTGCACAAAATACTCACTTGTTAACCACAAAAGGGTAGAATGCTCACCACACTTCCATGTTTAGATGATTAAACCATGTCTAACTAAATTAAGATAACAATTACAGCTACTCACACCACTTGATGTTCACAAGAGCTTTTTTTTTTTTATTTTTATTTTACGGCGTTACTTGGTACATGTCGAACTGGATTAGGATAACAATTGCAGCTACCGTCAATTATTGTAATAGAGATTGTCAAGAGGATTTAACTACTTTGGACATATCTAGAACATTTGTGACTGTAACTTTTATTTCAGACTAAACAAACAGTGACAGTTCACAACAACGTGACCTACAAGTAAAAATTAGTAACAGAGACAAAGCAAAAAATATGACTGAACAAAAATAACTACGATACATTAACATTAGCTCATATTGTTGTAAGCCAGGGGTGGGTAATTCCAACCCCCGAGAGCCGGTGTCCTGCATGTTAGGGCTAACCCTTTAAAAACAAATTCAGGCTTTATGATTGGTTTCAAATCCTAATTAGGGTCTCGAACAAGGATAATAATTTTAACTTGGGTTTAAAAATCAGAAAATTGTGTTTCAAACAGGTATTGAGATTTCACTTATTAAATTAGGCTTTCATATTAAGGAGTAAAGCCTGGGTTTATGGGTTTTAAATTAGGGTTTGAAAACAGCGTCAGGATTTCAAATTAGTGCTTCATGGCTGACTGAACCATGTCTAACTGGCTTTGGATAAACACTAGAGTCAGTTATTTTTAATTGGGATTTAGACGATCATTACGAAAAAAGATGTTACCACTGAGACAAATCCAGTAATCTAGAACAATCATGCGAGTTTATTTGACGATGAAAATAAATCAACAAATAGTGACAGTTCAAAATAACATCGTTTGCAACAACAAGCAATAACGTCAGAGTAAGCGGTGCCTACACAAGTCAGTGTTTGGATAAGGGAAATACATTTCTCAAGGTTTTATGGAAAAAAAAACAATGTTATAAAATAAAGGGTTCAGTGCTAGCTAAAGCTAGTAATGCTGAAAACACTAAGTGGTCAAGCAAACTTGTTTATATTTCAATTCTTTAACGTCTCAGGAATGGATTACGACATTAAAAATTTTGTGTTTTTCTTGCAAACAGAGACATACCTTAATGTTTCGTAAACGCCATGTAGCTTCTGCTGAAAGGGAAACGATTTCACGCGAACTGGAGCCCGGGCGCAGGTGTATGACGTCATCACCCAACAGAAAAGGCTGGGATTTGTAGTTTTTTTTTTTTTTTAATACATCCCGTTCAAGACCAGCAGTGAGAAACGCTTCCCGCTTGCAATTTTCTTCCCAAAGCTGAATATTATCCCATTGTTGCATTCAATGACGACCATCGCGCACTACCTGTATCAAAGGCGTTTGAACACGTAAAAGCGCAGGAAGAGTCGTACTCTCGCGTGGTTCGCTCACTTTGACAGCCCCTCTCTCTCTCTGACAGTCGGGGGCTGCCCCTCATCACAACATCACCAGGGCGTTTCAGCCAGCAAGCCAGACGACACTCACACACACACACACACTTGCCGGATAAATACACACCCTTTGGCCGCCGCCGTTATCACAAGAGGACAGCAGTTTCTTGCTGCGCAGGTAAGTCATGCTCATCCTCCTCACCGCGCCGCCCGGGCTGGCCGCTTTGTCTGAGCGCGCGAGGGCGTTCTTAAAATCGGCTTTATTGTGAGCGCAATCCTGCGTTTAGCTGACCGCCCAAAGGCGGCAGGTGCAGTGGCCCCGGCCCGCTAACCCTTTTAGCCTCTTCGGCTTTTTATTGCGTCTTTCCAGACAACTATGGCGACTTAGTTTACAAACGACGACTTCACGTTTCATTCGCGTTGTTGTTTAACTTTGCTTCCGTGCTGGATTTTGAGGGATCATCGGAAGGCTAGCAACCATCTGTGAAATTACAATGGTTGTCAAGTCAGAACCTGTGATAACAACAACGTCGGTCTCGCTTTATGAACACTTAAGCAATGGCGGGGAACCTGCAGTTGTACACAAGCGCTCATGTGCACTCATAAGAAGGGAAGTTCCTATTTCTCCTCCCTTGTTGCTAAAACCATTTGGCCCAACGTCTACGTTTGGGTAATGTCACACGTTGTCTTCCTAAAAACTGAAACAATAATTTTGTATTTCTTCATGCAGATCTTAATTGACCGTAACACATCAGAAATAATATATTTTAAGTTAAAAAGGTATACATTTGCCACGTTTTACCTGGACTCTGAACTCTTTATCTGGACTCTTCACACCAAGCAGCAATGTAGTCCTTGTGAGCAAATATTAAAAAATGACTACAGTATAAGTATCTTCCAGCTGCTGCTAAACGAAAGGACACTTTTTTTTAAACAACCACATAACTGCATTGCAGAGGTGGTGTCATAATGCCTCAATGGACAGATGTTTGGCTACCAAAGATGCAGCAGTACAAGACTGCATAATAATACTCTCAGGCATGTATTCTTTATCCAGTGCAAAGAAAACAACAACAACTAATATTACTGGATTACTTACAGTAGGCATGGATGCCCCTGTGTAAGCTTGCCCATGTTTGAAAGTGCTCATGTAAGGGCCAACCAGCAATAAACCATGTGCTCCAACATTATATATATATATATATATATATATATATATATATATATATATATATATATATATATATATATATATATATATATTTTTTTTATTAATAAAGCACTACACTCTAAACATTTTTGAATAGGCATGAATCATGGATCCAAAAACGATGTGCCCCTATGACCAAATCAAATACATTAAAACAATTGCATCTGACAATAGTCAATAAGAATTGACTTGTGACCCATTTTTGTTCCCATTGCACTGCAACACTGCTTTGTTATCCTTCAATGACACAACGTACACTCATTGAAAGTGTAATAAACAGTAGTTCAAATGCAATATACTACTAATGCGCTTCCAAGACGGTTTATGACTGGTCTAAAGTGTAATATACAGTAGTTCAAACTCAATATACTACTAATGCGCTTCCAAGATGGTTTATGACTGATCTTGACTTGTCTCTTAAGTGCTTCCGTATTAACTGACTCTTTTCAGTCAAGTTAGTTTTGCAACTGCATGCATTATGTCTTTATTTCTTTCCAGACGTCATGACATTGATGTGACAAAAATGAACAAACCCAAGATGGCTTCAGAGAAGGGGTGAGTAATTGTTTAACTTTTTTTCCACTTTAAAAGCACAGTTTCATCCAAGCATAATGATGTCATTTGTTCTGTGTCACAAACATCTGCTCTCTCTTACTGATATGCTACCTCAAGTGTGTTCTTATACCCATAACACTCTCAGTGTAGTGTTAGTATTTGTTTGCATCCTGTTTGTTGATTTTTGTGCACAAAGCTTCATGTGAGAGTGATCATGGGAAATTGTGCAGAGGTGTTTTTTTTCCTCTCTGCAGCATTCTCCATTTTAATTTTTGTTAGCTTAAACTGCTGTGATGATGCTTCACCTGAGCTGTGGGAAGCACCGTTCACATAGCAAGTGTCCGCCATCTTTTTTTCTTTTCTTGACCCATGCACGAGTGGAGTAATTGTTGCTCAGTTGTTTTCCGTGACCTGCTGGTAGCCTGACCTGACATCTTCCCAATTTGCATAGTGATTCATACTCAGAAGATGGAGACAAAACAACACAAATAGAGCCAACCCCTAGGGTCATGACAGTTGTTTTTGTCGTAAAGTGGGAAAACTACCATAAAGTGGGTACGGAAAAACATCACAGATAATGTTGTAAGCTGAAAATAATGTAGGCAGGGACTTTGTGGAGCAGGGGTCCACTGTAGTTTTTACTTGTATCTTCCTCCTTAGTCATTGGGAATTTCTTAAAATAATCATCTGTATTTTGGAGCTTGCAACTATGGTAAACATTTTTCCTGTAATGGAAAATATGAGTATAACATTTCATTGGTCATTGACCATCTGGCTTTGTTTTTAACTAACACCCTTTCACCTAACATAAATGGGAATTCTTTGCGCAACTAGATTGGCAACCTTGACAGATAAGAGTCCAACACTGACATACAGTTTTGTATTGTCAGCGTTGGATCATGGTTTTTGCCTCTTTTCTTGTTTTAATGACTTCTACTCTAGGGATGGTTTTCATCTTGTAGTCATTCACTCCTGTGTGAGTGAATAAGAATCTTCACTTTTACTAATTCCGACACACCCTTTTGGAGACCACTTTGCTGTACTGTTAAAATTGTGTATCTGAAGCTTCAAATAAAAGAAACCCAAAAGGACAATTTGTCTTTCCAGGCTGTTTTACTAATCTGACCAAAAATCCTAAAAATTCCACAACATTCCCTATTTTATGACATTACAGTTTAAACCAGTAACTAAATCATTACTTGCTTTTCCTGAAGGGTCAATTTCAAATAATGTCTGTTTTTGAAGTAAAAGGATGGCCTTCATTTTTAAACCTAATTAAACAAGCAAAAAGTAAGGACCATTATTCATTATTCCTTATTTAGTGCAGGTTTGTTAAAGCCTGAAACTGGGGCAAAAGCCATCTGTGTGGCACCATCTTCGGGTTAAATACTGGGATAAACACAATTTGGCTTTTGGCATAATTCATGCTTTAAGTGTGAATGTCTCCTCTTCGGTGAGCTGCTTTTTAGCTGCAGTTTGTCGGATGACTCGGTGTTGTTCCCCTCGTAAAGCTTGACATGTTATATATTCGGTCGGCCGTTGCTCAAAAAGTTCGTTGCGAACAAACATTGCAGGGTAACTGCTCCGAAACCCCTGTCTGTGTCTGGAGATATACACATCTCCTGTCCTTTAAAAACAAACATTTCACTTTATTTAGTCGCAGCCATGTTGCACTACTCTGCGCGAAATGTGAAGTAAGCTCACGATAGTCAAACACGCCTCAGCAGAAGGCAGTGAAATATCGATTTTATTATTTTTCACATCACCTGTAACAACAAATTCAAATCAATCGAGTAAATCTATATATCACCCAGGCCTAGGTTGATTTAACATTCTGACAATGTGTTATTCAGAACTTAGATCTTAAATTATGCCAGATAACCATCCTATACGACATAATAAAACAAACTAGAGGACCATAGCAACTGTATACAAACGGATCCATCAAGGAACAAACAGTAAATACAGGATCTTATATGACAAAGGTGATAATTGTATAAAAATGACAAAAGGTGACAATTACAAAAGCATGGCCATTTAGCAACTGTACCACTCAAAGCACAACACCCAGTATGTAATTTTGCAAGAACAAATTAATCATTCTAGTAGAAAATAATAAAACTGCTACCGATGACTTCATTGTTTTAGATGTGGATTCGAAAGGCAAATGGAAGCATGATTTGAAGTGACGAAGGGTTTAAGGACAAGGATAGCGCATGAATAGCGCTTCCTGCTGCCTCTAGTGAGAAGGAAAAAATATACAGTGACAAGCCACTCAAAAATATTACACTGCTCATTGTTGCGTTGGCACGAGTACCACTTATGGGTGCTTGGATCATCGGACACTTTTACAAAGATCAGGTGGAACTCTTAATTTGAGTTGATTACCTATCACTTGCAGGTGTACAAGTGAGTGCCTTGCAGAAAATACCATTGTCCAGCCTCAAACAACAACAAAAAAAGCAGGTAATGCGGTCCAGAAACTTGGTCCGCTTAAATAAAAGAGAAAAACAAAATTATCTATATTATACGTGTGTGTGTGTGTGTGTGTGTATGTGTGTGTGTATATATATATATATATATATATATATATATATATATATATATATATATATATATATATATATATATATATATGCCAAATAGTTTTCAATTTTCCGAATGGGGAGAAAATGCTAACGCCACACAGGAAGGTCAGAGCAGGGAAACCCTCTTTCTATTTTGTCATTGTCATTTGCAGTTGAAATATAAATTGTAATGTAAATTGTAATATTAAGAAATACTCAGCCATTTTTATTAGAAAACAATAATTTAACTTCCAAAAGAAAAGTGATAATATGCCATGATGTAATGAGAATAACAATTTCTGGAATATTTTAATGAGAATAAAGCGTAATATGAGGAAATGGTCGCATATTTCTTTCACTGTGGCCCTCATGCCCTTCCCGTATTAACTGATGCAATGTGTTTATTTGGGCATGTATTGAACCCTCTATGCACTCGCTTGCTATTTGTTCTTGCGCTGTCCCCAGTGTGCACTCTTCTCTGCTGTGTCTTTATAAGGACATGGGGAACATTAAGCTCCTCTGGGTACAACTTTGATTCTCTTCTCCCATGTTTGATGTTGCTGTACCAACCAGGAACCTTTCACCCCGCTCATCCAGCTGACCAAAAGGGCTCGCTCGAGACTTACTTAAATTGTGTCTACCAAATTTCACAATGAGAGGGACTCTGCTATTTTGTTAGTTCTATAAATATCACTCATATATTTGTTAGCTGTCAAAACATGACCACTTCAGATGCAGTTTTGCTATATCAACCACCCCCTCATAAAGATTATAAGTCAGTTTTTTTGTTGAAACTGTGTGAGAGCCGTTTATTATATCTCTTAACTGTCATTTTGGCAGCAGTGCTGTCTTTGAACTAAGTTTAAAATAATCGAACACAGACTCGGAATGGCTCGCCTCAAGTGACCCTAGTGTATTCCAACGAACATCTTTGGGATATGTACCTGCACCGCAAATGGATATTTCAAATTTGTGTTATGCAATTATAAGGTTACTCAAATAATCAGTAGGGTGATAATCGTTTCTAAAAATATTTGATAGCCTCCTCCATAGTTGGAAGTATGGGAAAGGTTAATAAAGTGTGTGTGTGTGTGTGTGTGTGTGGGCGAGGGGTGATAAACCTTTCCAAAATATGAATAATAAAATGAATATATAGTCGCTACCTCATATGTTTTTGTCTGTTGCGGGGGTTACTCAAACAGCACTCCCGTATCCCCACATTAAACAAGAGATTACTTTACTGTGTTTGGGAGTGTCTGGTTTGGCCAGAGAAAAAACAGTCTATATGAATACTGTACTTGTAAATCAGAATAAGACATGCTAATACACAACAATAAAGTTGTACAAACGTCTCCTCTATGTTCTTTTTTAGTAAGATAGCAAATTAGATTCAAAAGGAGATAAGTCACTACAAAAGCCCTCACTGCATTGAATGCATAAGTTAGAACCATACATTTTAACAAAAAGTGGCAACGAGCAAAGTCTTCTACCTGTCTTAATTCTAATGCAGAGGCTAAGTTAATGTTAGCATGTGTGTGAATTTGCTTGACCAATGAGCGGAAGGCGCCACTGCTTTCTGCCAGGCATTCTTGGAGACTGATTCCCAAATTGATTCAAGAGGAGAACAATCGACTGCTGCAGAAAAGAGAAAACTGTGGCGCATATTACTAAAATCACGCTCAATATTTAATTTGTTCTCTGCACACATTACAACAATGCAATCGAGAGATGAGCAAATTCAATTTTACTAACGGTAGCAGTCCTTTCTTTCCCAGTGTTCCCAATAACTCCAGAGTGCAGATCTTGCTGGGCCAGCTGGAGAAGATGACCGGTGACTCCATGGGGAGAGATCCCGAGACAATGCGGCAGATCACTTCCAAGATCCTGCATCTCATACAGACACAGGGTGAGCATCGACAAATAATACATCTATGTACAATATACACTTGATCATAACGTCATTAAATAACACTAAGCGCCACAGGACTTCTGGTTGCCATGAAACCAATGACAACAACTACTTGTGTTCAGGGTATGAGGTATGTTTTTTTTTCTGTCAAAACGATTCCAGTGGAGCCTGTGAATGCAGAGGGTTAATGTAGTGTATGTCATAAAGAGTTGATATATACCAATACCAACAATATCGTGTAATTTGAGATGCTGAAGATTTTTACCATAGTATGATTGACATTATTTTGAAAAAATGTAGATACTTACAAAGGACTTTTACAGTGAGGACATTGTCCGTAGTCGTGGAGTCTCCATGGTTCATTTGCTTGAAGAGAATGGAATATGCATGTAACCCGAGCTACAAGTTTTGCTTCAGCAAGTGCGAATGAAGGTGTGGATGTGGCTCATTGCTGCAGCCACAACCTTTTTGAGTCTAAAGTGTAAGCCGACACCACCCTAATTGTTGACGCAGCCACAAAACTACACAAATATTCTACATATGCTGAAATTTTGTATGTCATTTTAAGTGATGGTGGACTGAATACAGACTTAGCATCTAGCACTGCTATTTTCTGACCCCTAGTGGCACAGACTATGCACTACATTTCATGGCCCCCATTTGAGGAGAATTTCATTTTACCTGTTAAAGGTACCTACCTAAGTTGGGAAAAGCCGACACATAGCAATAGTGTTTTTAAAAATTAAAATACAAATAACCGACAAAAGAAAATGCCCAAAACATTATATAGAATTAAAAAAAAAATACAGTGGCATGCCGAGTGAATATTTAGCGCATCCGACATATAACCTTCCTGTGTTGATGTTCTATTGTGTTTTTGCAACTACTCCAGGGTCCTCCCACAATCCAAAAACATGAGAACTCTGAATTATTCCTTAGGTGTAAATGTTTGTATCTTTGTCAATTTGCCTGGCGGTTGGCTGGCAACCCGTTCAATATACCTGGAATTGGTTCCGGGTCACTCACAATGCCAATGAGTTTAAGTAAAATTGAAAATCGATGGATGATTAAAAATAAATAAATAAGAATGCAAGAAAAACACAATTATTATGCAGGGGAATATTCTGTCGTGCCATCACCAAACATAAACAGCCAGTAAAAAGCAAAATGCACTTGTTGAAAATCTTGCAGTAACTCACTGAGTTGATGAGTTCACACAAAATGATGAGTCTCAACATTTTTGTGTATTCAGAGGCAAAAGTTGACAACTTTGAGGGTTGTGTTTTAAGTCCTAGAACTCAACATTATTCACACTTTTAATGCCAGCCAATAAAAAAAAAAAAAATGAATGAAGAATTGGCCAGTCAATTTTGAGCATCCATCCATCCATTTTCTAGAGCCGCTTAACCTCACCAGGGCCGCTGGCTTGCTGGCTTGCTGGCTTGCTGGCTTGCCCATCTCAGCTGACTTTGGGCAGTAGGTGGGGGACACCCTGAGCTGGTTGCCAACCAATAGCAGGGCACACAGAGACAAACAACCAGTCACGCACCTGATCACGCCTAAAGACAATTCAGTATGTCCAATTCACCTGCCATGCATGTTTTTGGAGTGTTGGAGGAAGCCAGAGTGCCTGGAGAGAACCCACGAGGGCTCGGGGAGAACATGCAAACTCCCTTCCATTGATGCCCTTTTACGTCACCAGCACTCAAAGTACAGTATTAATAATCAGAATAAGTAAAATGTTGATAACAAGGGCCGATGTCATGCATTGAAGTGTTTTTATTTCTTCTCAAATAAATGCATTTATTCTTCTTTATTTTATTTTCACCATGAAACTGATGATGTACTACATTATAAGTCTTGCACCACTATGTGAATTAAAAAAACAAAAGTGAAAATTAAGTCAACCGAAGTTATTTTATATTGTACATACCATTAGGTTAGGGTTAAGTTAAAGTACCAGAAAGTTCTTATGTTATGATTTAAGAGATGCTGCTCAGGTCTTGAATGTGTTCAAAGGTGGTATTTTGAGCAATGGAGGCCCCCATCACACTTCTCACTTACTACCTTCAACTCTTGAATATCATCATAGCTCCCTCTTATGACAAATGGGTGCAGCGGAATTTCGTCCTATGTCTCTAACCCCCATTAATGCCCCACTCCCCGTCTGTCAGCTGTTCCTCTCATTTACAACACGCACACACACACACACACACACACACACACACACACACACACACACACACACACACACACACACAATTGTCTGTATTCTCCCATACAGTTCTGTCTGGTGGTAACTGTAAACTCTTGCCTGGACTTCGGTGTCCTCAGGTTTCATGTTTAAAGTGTGTGTGGTTCAGAGGGCAAGAACATGGCTTGGCAGTGGGCATTGACAGAGTGGATTTTTTTTTTTTTTAGTGAACTGTCTCATGTGTCATTTGAGAGGCACATCTCAACTCATTTTTCATTTTCTTCTCCCGCACTATGCTCCTCAGTACTGATATGAAAAACTACTGTGAGGCTATCTTGTCATTACTCTGTAGCAACATGCGGTGTATTTTGTGCAGGCATGATTAAATGGGTCATATTGTTCTGTGTCAGGACACACACTTTTGGGAATACATTTGTTAATAATGCATCACATATGGGGTTTTTTTTCCCTCTGGTATAACTTCACAATCATGACCTACCTTCACGCAAGAAAATGCCTTTACTTAGAAATACACACACTGATGCATGACCTCAACTGAGATTTGAAGTGGTTTTGAACTGCACTGCATCATACTGATTGAGGTAGAAAAATCTAAGAAGGTGTTGTATTATCCAGTGCTACCTTTTAATCAATTTCATACCTCGCTTACGTTGTCCATTTAAATTCAACATTATTTTTATTGACAGTAATAACCCCACCCGTGAAGAGACTGAACAAATGTTTATCGAACTCATTATTTTATATATTGTATTCATAAAATAGATGTATTTTGAAATGTAAATATCGCTGGTGTTTATTTATCCATCCAATTTCTATTGCTGCTTATCCTCACTAGGGTCGCTGGGTTTCTGGTGCCTATCCCAGTTGTCTTCACGCAGTAGGCGCAGGATCATTTGCACTGCTTCCTCATATGTGCTTCAGAGAAGGGCAAACGTTTTGATTTGAGAGTTGCAGTGTTCTAGATCTTGACAAAAGGGCCGGATCAGGAGGAGATGGATGGAGTGTTTTGATAAGCCATCTCATCAGAGAAAAAAATGCGGGACATCAAGAAAACATGAGCCTTGATTTCAATAGAAAAATTAACAAAGCAATGATCTATTTATTGAAATGACTCTCCTCCTGATTGATAATCTGTTCAAGTTCAGTGGGCCGGATTAAAGAGTTTTGCAGGCCGCAGATGGCCCCCGGGCCGTAGCTCATGATTACAATAGTTAATAGTTAACACCTGTAAGGTTTAACATATTGCACGACAAGTTTGTACGTTGCTAATTATAGGGGAAAGGGATTTCTGGAGAGCTATCAAGTGTTTTTAAAGAGACACTGTGTAATATTTAGATATTAATCGTGAATAAATTAAATGATTATACATTTCAAAAAGTTGCAAATAAATGTGTTCTTAACGTCCAACTGTAGGTTTTAAATATAATCGTAGGTCTAGTTATCATTAAATGATATTACAAGGGGGGTGGCACTCCTCCGGAGGCTGCCATGTTTGTTATAGCTACAGTATGTACAGCTAGTTATGCTGTCCGTAATGAAAAACTGTCAAATCTTACAGTGTCCCTTTAAGATGGCACCCTCACAATGTTTTTTTTTTTTTTGCAGCATGTACCATTCATTGTCATTTTATTTTCAAAATTATTAGCTTTTTGGGCTTTTTTAGTATGTTATTGTTTGCCAGGTGCAGTAGAATGTGATTTTAGGAATTAAAAAAAAAAACTCTAAACTAAGCACATTAAGATTTTTTGGGGGGGTAGTTTAAAATTAGATTCGCTATTGAATTACCATTTATTCCCTCCATTGTCATTCAAGTGACATACAAATGTTTGAAGAGTGGTTACCGTATTTTTACATTTTGACACACTGACTCTGGACTATTATTAATTTATTTTCTTCAGAGTTGGAGTTGAGTCCAGCTGTTGTTACGGCCGCATACTTCTGGGGCTACACGCTCTGTTTTGTATCTCTTGTGTGTAAAATATCCAAATACCATTTCCCAAACAGCGTGTATCTTGCGACTAGAGGTGACCATTCTGGCATGGTGGCATACTTTGGTGACAGCAGAGAAAGAAACACTGCTGAATTAGAGTTGATGGATGAACAGCTGTCTCGTGCTTGTCTTGCAGAGAAGACGTCAAAGGAGGTGATCTGCAAAGGCACCAGTGGCATGGATGTCATCCTGTCTTCACTTGAGGTCAGTTGGCACCCCTTGATGCACATGAGTCTGCAAGTTTGTATACTTTCCTATCTACCTACTCACCCATCCATCATCCTACCACACCTACCTAACATCCAACACATCTTGGCCATTCATCTTCCAATGTACTGCACCTAACTAGCAACCAATATAACTTACCTACCCACCAATCAACCTTGCTACTTCCCTCACCTATCTTAAGATGTCATTAATGATTAACAGCTGGTGTACCTAATGAATTGTCTGGTGGGTGGAGTACATTTAAAAAGCATAATAACCCCGAACCAAAGATGGACAAAACCCGGGGATTCCGTATCCTGCGTTGTGTCTCTGATCCGCTGCGCTGCGCCACCGCAACGACGTTGCACATCCCCGCCCACGGCATGCGTCCCTGCCGTGCCACATCACAGGGTCCTTGGCAGCTCATGTTGTGCTTGCGCGGAGACTACCAACTCGCGAGACTGAAAAAAAAAAAAAAGGTTTTCTTAATTTCTGGAAACAAGCCAAGGTCCATTTGTGGAACGTTTGCATAGATAACACATCATTGCATGCTTCATTTCCAATGGGTTTTAACTTTAAAATCGCAACTCAAAGAGTAATATATATTTGTACACACGGTACAGTGCCAATTAGCAGGAGGAAAGCGTTAGCTCTTTTTGTCTCAATGACAATGGCGCAGAGAAGGCTAAGCAATCACTTTTGGGTTCATCCAATCAATCAGCACAGCTGAAGGCAATCATGTCCTTGTGGAGTGCTTTTTCTTTGTAAATCCGGATGTATACCATATTCTTTTTCATGTTTGGTTCAATCTGAACTGTGGAATTGACCTCGGCGTACGGCGGTGGACCAGAATTTTCAAGTTCGTGCGTAAAGTTGGCAGACGGCGCAGCCATGATGCAGCGCAGTGCGGCGGATACACATAATGTGGAACCGCTCTCATTCATTAACATGGCTGCGTCGCCGTGCTCAGCGGAGCGGAGACGCAATGCAGTATGTGGAATCCCCGTGTTACTGTAATAACATGAATGAACATGAGAAAGACTACTACAGTTTATAGTCAATAGGCATTTACTAATTATTGATCATCGCAAATCAATAATAGCTAATTTATGATATTCCGACTCTTAACAGAGCACTCGTGACATCCAGACCATTCTGAATATCCTGTGCATACTCAGTGAGATGCTGACCGTGGGTGAGTATACTTGCATTTAAACTTAAAAACATTTATAATTGTGTATAATAACAGTTCACTATAGGTAAACCACACTTTATTTTGCCAAAGTAATTTATTATCATTTCAAACTTTTCTTACAACTCTACCTCTAAAAAGAAACAACACTCAGATCTGTGCATGCACATACAAAGGCAGACTGTATGACAATTCAGGCAACATTTAATTCCTCCCTAACATACCAAGCTTGACTCTCATTTGAGATACAGTAGATGACAGCAACATACAGTACTTCACTTTCAGCACTAGTTTCTGCATGACTATATTTATCTTCTTGGCTACTTTGGAAAGAGCACAATAAATGCAAAACGGTGTTTTTCATCGACGAGTCAGTGATTGGTTCCAAGGAAAAAAACATATTTTACATTAAAATGTGACTACCTGTGAAGGGAATCATATATTAGGTTGTTATCATTATGTTCTTAGTTCATTGTTACCCATTTATGCAATCCTAGTTCATCTTGACCCTGTCCTTAGATAGAACTGTTGACGCACGAAAGTGTGAGCCGGGACCTTGGCCCAGCTGCCGGTGGCGCCCGGCTGGCTCTTTTGTTGTGTCTTGTAATCTGCTATGCTTCTATTCAATAAAAGCCGGGGGGAACGGCTGGGCAAGTGGAAAAACTGGCGTTGGAAGACCCACGAGTTACATTTGCTCAAGCCTTTTTTCCCTACGCCGGCGTAGAAAAGTCAATCTTGGCTGGTCTGAGTTACTCTTTTTGCTGTTTAAGCAGCTAGGCTTGTCCTAGTCTTCTTTTCTGAGATTTCTCTGACACTACCCCATATGTATGGGTGAGTCACTTTTCTTATACTGTACTATGAACTGTGAAAATGAACTCTACTTGAATGAATTAAATCAGCATTTAAATACATTACCGACTAAACATAACAACTGGAGGATACCCCAATATCCCCCAGTATACCCCAGTATCATAGCTCCCTCTTATGACAAATGAGTGCAGCGGAAAGTCTTATGTCTTTCACTGGAATAAATGGAATAAATTGTGATTTATTTCTATCAAGTAATGTTTTAACAGCATTTTACACTGGGCTTTTCCCCATCTTCTGTACTAACAAGGTCTGATGGATTTTTTTTTTTTTTAACCATTATTATTTCGGTATATCTGCCTTCAAGCGTTTTACTTTTTTCTGGTGTAGGCAAAGGACGCAGAGTTGGGGTCTTCATATCAAATGGAGGAACATCAGTGTTACTCCGCATTCTAATCAACGCCAACAAAGAGTTTCACCCCAGTGAGGAGCTCATGTTGCAGGTGCACTCCCTCCTGGCCAAGGTGGGCCCTAAAGGTAGGACGTTTACTAGAAACCATGTTTCAATTTAACTCTTTATTTTTTTATCTTCTTCCTAATCTTCTTCTTCCTAAACCTTTTTCCAAGCATGTGTACTTTTGTTTTTTATTTTTATACATAGTCAAAATGAATGAATTCATTCATACGTTCCTCAATTAATCAATTCAATAAACAGCAGAAAAGTGCATGGATAACTCTAGGGCTCCTTTCCAACATGTGAGGACATGCAATCATTCTGTACTATAAAGCCCTCTAAAAATTATTGCTATAAACCGCAATTGCAATATGAATTGGCCGTGCTAGGTGAACCATGATATTGCGGCGAAACAGTCCAGTGCATTGCACAAGTTGACTAGTAGGATTAGGCATTGCATGGATGACCTTCAAGATTTTGTATGTGTGTGCTTGTGTCTGTTTAGACAGGAAATTGGGCGTGAAGGCGCGTCTGACAGGCGCTCTGAACATCACAATAAACCTTATCAAGAAGAACCTACAAAATGTCAAGCTGCTCATGCCCTGCTTGCAAGTTCTCAGAGTTTACTCAACTAATAGTAAGTCCATTAAAACTTGGTCATTCTTTTTCCACAATAAAGCTACAAATATACGTATATCATTTTTTATATATTTGTTTTTACCTGTACCCTGTGAAGTGGTGAACTCAATATTCCTGGGTAAAAGTGGAGCGATAGATCTGATGTTCAAGATTGTGGGCCCATACAGCAAGAAAAACACGATCCTGATCAAGTACGTATACGTAAGACAACTGAAATGAATCTAAATAAACATCTTTTTTTGCCTGCTTCCACAAGTGTGTCTGGAAATGAGCCATTCTAATTTATAAATCACAATTACCATCGCCACATCATGTTTTTCCAAAGCTCATGTCAGAGTTTGCAGTGACGAGTTGCCCTCTCTTAGTTCCAACATTTTTTGCTCTGTCATTGGTTGTCACGGTAACAAACTTTTACTATTTATCTACTATTTAACTAGTGAAAAAATTAATATTGTCTCTTTTTACACTACAAACACCAAAGCAGCAGCCTTTTTAATGTATTTCTTTGTTTGACTGCAGGGTCGCTGTGGAGGCACTCAGTGCTCTGCTTAAATCCAGTGAGTATTTATTGATATCGAGTGTAGAGGTTTGATGCCTCTGTAACGTGACAGTCTGATTTCAAGCTGTTCTGGATTGGGGCCGCTTTCCAAAACAATTTCATTGATTGATAATCAGGACTGAATTTAAAAATGGATATGGCGAGTAAATAAGAATCAAAGTTTGAATGTAATGCTTTAGGTACAAAAACAGAAGCTTAAGGAATAAAAAAGTGAAACAAAGAAAACCCTAAAATGCACATTTTTCCGCAGTAATTTTTTGGGGGGTGGGGGGTGGGGGTCATAGCGGAGGACGTGCTTTGAGCATACAGGCGGCTGAGAAATTGTGAAAGATGATATAAAAACATAAGTTGAATTAAGTTAAATTCAAATGGCTCAAGCAAGGCTGAAAATGTAAATAAAATGTATTTTCATTTCATTGAGGCAATTTTAATATCTTACAAAGATCACACTGTTTCTCTTTGTTCTTGGATTTTTTTTGGGGAGGGCATCGTGCCATAATGTATTTCCTTTTGAGAGAGTATTGCCTACTAGGTGATTTCTTGATTCACCAAATCTGGTGGTAATCAGACACCGGATTGGAAATGTTATGAATTTAGTCAAAAAGTGCAGCTAACCACAGTTGCTCAGCATTTAAGTTCATCTCATGAGAAAAAAAATGTTGTAGTTTTTTTGTTTTTAATAAAACCATCATTAAGCAACTGCATTTTACATTAAGTTCTATTGTCTTTTTGAGCTGAAAAAAATGACTTGATACTTGATATTCTGTGTGAGAGACAAAAACCAAATTGGAAATTAGGAAGGGGGCTACTACTTTTTTACAGCACTGTACTTCATTCTATCTTCTCCTTCCTCGTCCCAGAGACAAACGCTCGGCGAGCGGTTGACGGTGAGTGCGTTCCCACCCTGCTCACCCTCTACATGGACTGGCATCGCAATGACACATGGCATCGTCATACGTTGATCCGAAAGGGACTGCTGACCTGTCTGCGCAACGTCACCAATATTAAGCTGGGCCAGCGGGCATTCCTCAAATCTGATGGCATCCGTATTCTTTACAGCACTTCCATTGTGAGTGAGAGTGTTGAAAGAATGAATGGCTGCACGCAATTGCCTACAAAACTACACAAACAAAATTTATGGTACTTGGCTTTGGGTTGCAATATTAATATGTTCTTAAAATGCACTATAGTATTTACAGGTGAACTTAATTTGAACTTCTGTAAAATATGGGATGTCTAACTTAACGTCTGTACAACTCTCTTGTAAAAAGCTGCTGAAATTTCACAAATACAATTGTTATTTAAACAATCCTCTTCATACTATTCACATTTTGGGAGTCAAATGACACCTAATAATTGATCAATAGTAATCCACCAGCATGAACCTTCAAAATGGATGTTCTCAGAGGGAACTTAGCAGAGGTGCTTTGGTTGCAAACTTTTGCTCAAAGTTATTATTGATGTTACTATTACTATATTATTACTATTGATGTCGCTAATAGTTACCTTTTTGGAGCATGCGATAAGGTAACTTGACAACACAGGGAGAAGAAGGAATAACCTTAGTGAGACACCTATGTTCACTATGAGACACCTTAGTGAGACACTATGAAGTGTGCAGTCAACGATGTTATCTATTTAGTGTCAATGACAGTTAAAAAAAACAAATTGCAGGGCAGTATGCAGTGTCAGTCACACCAGATTCCCTCAATGTAATCGTTATATTTACAATGTGCATTATATCTTCGTTTTTGCCGAAACATAACAACGCCTCACCCCACCAGCAAAGAAAAAAAAAATTAGCTGCTGGACAAGTAGCTCTTTGGGCACCTCTGGCTTAGAGGGTCAAAGTGTCATCAGCAGTTTGCAGTACAATAGCGATCAAGAGTGGGCAGAAAAGTCACAAACACATAGAATTAGACCCATGGAAATGTAATGGTTTATTGTAATGCACAAGTCAAACTTTCAGAAGGCAAATTAAGTTGACAGAGATAATAGTGCAATTTAATTCTTTTTTTCATGGTATTTTTCCAGGAATGTCTTTCAGTGCGCACCTTGGATCCTCTGGTCAACGCCTCAAGTCTCATCTTGAGGAAGTGCTTCCCAAAAAACCGCCTTCCACTCCCTACCATCAAGTCGGCTTTCCAGTACCAGCTGGCGCACGTGTCGGCTTCAGGGCCCGTTGCGCGCCTCTACAATCAACCCCCCGAAGGTGAGAAAACATGCAAATATCGCATTATAGCGTGGCTCGGCATTGATTTCAACACTTCACTGCGTTGACACATGCACCTTCACACACACATAAACACTCGTGCATTGTTTCTCACATACTACTACACTTACAGGAAGAACACATGCTCAGCTCTGCAGTGAGCCCTTAAAGAAGGGTAAGATTATTCAAGACAAGTAGTGAATAACATTGACCGTTCATCATATGTGCATGAGTCATTACTAAACCAGCATTTACATACGTCATGCAATGCAATTTCATCCTCGCTAAGGATTTTTTTTCACATCTAAAAAAGGAATAAAAAATGCTCTAAAATTGAAAACTTGATTTGGATGCCCTTGTCAAGGACACCACTAATTCACTAAGTGCAAGTAATCAAGTCTGTGGGTACTGAAGTAGCTCAGCGGAAAGCAAATATTTCTATGAATTAGGTCAAGAGAACAATGACATCAACGTTTGTCTACCATTTCGCATTACTTCGCCAAAAGTCATCATTTGATCATGGCTGCACGCTCGTTGTGTTTCGAGACTATTTAGTATGATAATCCCTCACAAGAATAATATACTCCTACAGAGAATCATGCAATACGTTACAGTTTTCAGGGTGATGATTGATGTATGTGCATATATGTCCTACTAGTGGATGACGTGGTGGATGACAGTGACGATAACGACACAGAGGCAGACACGGAGAACGATACAGAGAACGAGGAGGAAGAGAAGGATTGCCGCTCCTTGGTAACCGTCATCATTGTTTTTCTTACCTTTGCATATATAAATGAGTATTTTTGCCCACAGAGGTATTATCTCTTTTGACAGAACGACGACATCGAAAAGGATATAAACAAGTTACACCCCCAGAAGAACCCCACTCGACCTTATGAAGAGTTAAGAGTGTATGAGAAGTTTTTTGTGGAGCTGTCTCAAGACTTTCAGGTAAGGCTAAAAGATTAAAAAAAAAAAAAAAGTAAAAAAGATAGTAATTGTGATTCCATGTCAGTATTTCGGTTAATTTTTTTTCAAGGTCTTCTTTAAAAAACACACAAAAGGAAATTTTTTTCTGCATTGCAATAAATTGTACTGAACAATGAGGAACATTTTTTTCTGCATTGCAATAAATAGTACTGAACAATGATCAAACACAGAGTAAATGTTCTTGTCTTGTAGGTTAGTTATGCAGTTCATTTCCAGAATAATTTGAAACAATATTGGACAAAGATGTGCATGTTTTTACCACGCTGATAATATTACAATATATGTGGAATAGGAGTTTACAAATACTTTTGATGAATTAAATATTTAAATAAGGACAAACTTACTGTTATTTTTTTTACTATTTTGTTTTAATGAAATGAATGGATTCCATTTGTTTCTGTGATGGAATAACGAACCAAGGCAGTAGCTTCCTAGAACAAAGCGATAAATCAAATGTATTCACTCAATTTGCCATTTTAAAAATGAAGGCTTTGAAATTATCTTAATTGTGAAATTGACATTTTGCACAAGTGGCAGAAGGCCGGAGTGGTGAATTTAGTGGATTATAAAATGCATCTAAAATATTTACCAGTGATGGTCAACAAGTTATGGACAAGCTATTAATAGCTATTGTTTTTGCGCAAGCAATGAATATCAAGTTTATGCTAAACCGATGTAATATCTGCATACATTATTGCTGTCTGAACAATTTGTAAGATATTTACAAAGCCATGCTCGAACATGATAACATCAGAGGGAGTGCGACATTGTGCAGTGATCACAGATGAATAATATCGTCCTTGCATTCCTCCACTCTAGGGCTTCAACTTTGAATCATCCTCAAGATCTCCCTCGGCTCAATCCGCTCAGCCCACGGAAGAGGGGCTATCTCCAGATCACGTCCCAACAGAAATCGCTCAAGATCTCGATAAGTCCTCTGCTCCCTCTCCCGATCATCATCCTTTACAGCTGGACGCCAGCAATTTTGACAGAGACCTTACCAAAAACGTGAAGGAGCATAAACAGCCAGTGGAGCAGGAACTGTCAAAATCACCTGAATGCGTCTCCTTCAATGCGGGTGAGATGGGAGTGAAACAAAAAGAATATCACTCTGCCACACCGAAGCCCTTGCAGTCCCCTCTGCTTTTGGAGGGCATCCCCATTCGCTGTTTAGCAGCAGCGGGAGGAGGGTCCGATTGCGGCTCGGAGGGTGCAGAGGACGAAGGCGGCGAGGGAGCCGTTCTGGAGGTGCCTGACACAGCTCAGCTTCTCCCACTGCACGACCTAGACCTTTACGTGGACATGGTGAAAGGGACAAAATCTGTACCCCACTACACAGAGGTGGCCTACCCAGACTACTTTGGACATGTGGCACCCACGTATAGGGAGCCCCTTCTGGAGCGGCTGTATGGGGTACAGAGGTGAGCGAATGCAGTTGGTGAAAGTTATTCTTTGGAAAACACACCTCTTTGCCGTTTTGTGTTTATGCTGCATAGACAGCAGTACATTTTCACCTTTTAACATGAAGAAATGATGTTGAACTGAGTGAAGGAGTTTCATTTAGACACCCGTACTGTTTTGTCACTGTCCACTGTCTGTCAAGTAATACTTCTTTCATATAAAATGTTTGTTTCGCCTCCACTACTCTAGGCGTGACAATCACATTAATATTGTCTTTGTGGAACATGACTTAAGCAGCAAAATCACCCATTTTATCCACCTTTGGGAGCAGCCATTTTGATGCTTGTTGTTGAATTAAATTAACAGTTGCTCGGGGCTCAGGTAACAACCGTTCACGGCTCACTCGTTTTCTGACTTTGGGCATGTTACTCAGGTAACTAAGCTATAAGCAACCGTGATGCACTTTTCAGTTGACAGCATGTGACAAAATAGCCACCCCTGAGAAGGTGGATTTTGCTCATTTATATTCCATGAACATAATATTAAGGGACAGAGATACAGTGTGTGTATTGAGGCTTATGGTCTCTGCATTAAACTACTGTAGAAGGTGAGATATCAGAAAAAAAGGAACATAGTTTTACTCCAAAAAATCAGCGAAATCATATACCGTACACTAAACCGTGACTAAGAAGGGGGTTCACTCAAGTCACAAAAATGCAATAAACTTCATGAATTCGCTCATGTAACCATGCAGGTCCAAGATATTCCAGGATATCGAGAGGTTGATTCACCCAAGCCAGGTCATGGATAAAGTCGTTTACGACCTCGACGTTCCCAGGTATGTTTTTATTTTAATTTATCATCCTATATCTTTTTTTCTGTTTTGATTGCAGTCCGTTATTTATTTATTTTACGCGCAGTTGTCCCGTGATTGAAAGCAACGGTGAGTCGCTGAGGTTCAACTCTCAGTTTGAGTCCGGCAACCTCCGGAAGGCCATTCAGATCAGGAAGTATGCGTGCGAATCTGTTAGCGCTGTGGCAGCAAGGTGTTCTGCTCAGTCGTTACATCATGCAAATACTGTGCGCAGAAACGAGTATGACCTGATTCTGAACTCGGACATCAACAGCAATCATCACCACCAGTGGTTCTACTTTGAGGTGAGCGGCATGCGCTTGGGAGTCACTTATCGCTTCAATATCATCAACTGTGAGAAGTCCAACAGCCAGTTCAACTATGGTAAGATTGATACTACACCTTTCCCGTTATGAAATAAGGGCAACGTTTTAAATACGTACTGTACATGTATGTGTGTGTGCATGTGACAGAGTGCTCATTTTACCTCAGGAAACTATTGGGTCCTCAGGACTCGCAATACTAAATTCTTATGGGTCCCAATCGAAATGTTTGGGGTCTCAAAATTTGCGCAGTAAAAAGGGCAAAGTAAGTCTAAGGTTCAAACTGCATTTACAAGAAGTGAGCAAAAACTAACAACAGATATTAACAAATGTCGCTGTAAAACTCAATAAAGAGAGAAGCACTGAGCTAAGCAGCCTGTTCGAACGCAAAGCTTTTTGATTATTTCAAATACACAAAGTGTATTTCTGTTTGTTGTAAATTTAGTTTTACAGTAAATTCCAGCTGGGGGTGTCAGTCGACAGCTTTAACTTCCTTTTTTGAAGAATTTTCTGCCATACTGCGGCTTTTTGTGAATCGGGTTGAGTTCACTGCCGTCATACTGCGCTCGAATGTCAAACTTTTGCTTCCAAGTAAGTGAATGCAAAAAAGGGGGCTTATCTTGAAAGACTCTGAATTAGGTCATTTGTACCTCAAAGCACCACTTTACCTGTATGCGGTATCTGTATGTGTGTATGTTAATGTTAGTGTGCTTCGTGTGTGTATGTGTGTGTGTGTGTGTGTGTGCATGCGTGCGCATGTGTTTGTTTGTGTAGGTATGCAGGTGCTGATGTACTCGGTTCAGGAGGCCATCAATGGCAGGCCTCGCTGGGTCAGAACGGGAACAGACATCTGTTACTATAAGTAGGTTAATTTCATGTAGAATAAGACTACTGTGACATGAAGCTGTATGCTTTTCAACCACATCTTACACTCGCATTGATTGAGATCGCTGCATTGAAAGGCACCTTCCTTGAACAATTAAAATTGTGACATAATTACAGCTTTTTTTTCATTATAGACTTCATTTGTCCTGCAATTAAAATGTTCTTCATGCTTTTTCCAGAAAATTTACAGCTAAAATTCCAGCTTCATTCAGATTCTTTTCTTTAAACTTTAACTTTAAACTTCCAGGGTTAGCGCATGAATTCTATTTTTATGTTGAAATATTTGTCACAAATTACGACTTTTTTTTTTTTTTTTAATTATGCCAAATTAATTATTTTTTTACTAACTTCCGATAGTGTTCAAATACAGATGGTGTTCAATGACAGGCACTCTTACAACTTGTTGTAAAGTTCATAATTTTTAAAGTTCACAATTTTTCTTCTGACAACTACTACTTTATCTGTCTTTATGACTTGCTTCCTCAAAAACAAAGACTTTTGTAATATGACTGCATTTTGTAAAAGTACAACTTTGTTCATAAAAAAGCGGCATTTTTCTTGCCATATTATAACTGTCCTATATTCACATAAAAACATACATACACATAAAAACGGACATACTTTCATTTTTTTTTCCCGCTGGTTATTCTTTTTTTTTCTGTGACACCTATGGGACCAACTGCATACAAACATTTTTTTGTATGAGTTTTGAATGCATTTTTTTGTTGTTGTCCCTAGGAACAATTTTGCTAGGAGTTCCATTGCAACTGGCGGCCAGAAAGGGAAGTCCTACTACACAATGACTTTCAGCACCACCTTCAGTCAGAAGGATGACGTTTGCTACTTTTCATATCACTACCCGTACACGTATTCCTCCCTTAAGGTATTATTACAGATTGCCTGATGATGGCAAATTTCTGAGGACATAAAATCCAAATTTGATTTTGTATACGCGCAGATGCACTTGTCAAAACTAGAGGCTATGAAGACGTCCGACATTTACCTGCGACAGGATGTCCTGTGCGAGACACTGGGGGGAAACAGCTGCCCGCTCCTCACCATCACCGCCATGCCCGAATCTAACTCCAGTGATCACATCTGCCAGTTTAGTGAGTTGGCTCGGCACACCGTGTTTGTTCCCTTGACTGTTACCAACACCATTTTTCTGTTTAGGTGTTTATTTGCATAAAATTTGATTGTTTTTGTTATAATATTTATGACTTTCTATCCAAAAATACTCACTTTATTTACCTAAATGTTATGTCATGTAAAATTTTTGCTTTGATTTCCATAACAGTTTAAGCTCCCCCCAAAACGCAACTTTAATCTTGCGAAATTAAAAAAAGGTTGAAAAGTGAAAAAGAAAAAAATGATCTTCCATCTCCGCAGGAAATCGTCCATTGATCTTTCTGTCAGCAAGAGTGCATCCTGGGGAAACCAATGCCAGCTGGGTGATGAAAGGGACGCTGGAGTTCCTGATGGGTAAGAGCCTGCTGGCGGCCACCTTGAGAGAGTCCTTCATCTTCAAGATTGTGCCCATGCTCAACCCCGATGGTGTCGTCAATGGAAAGTGAGAGTGGAGATGTGCAAAATGGGGGCATAGATTAGGCCGACGCCTTTTCAACGCTGTGCTTTGTTTTTGGTTTAGTCATCGTTGTTCACTGAGCGGGGAAGATTTGAATCGCCAGTGGCAGAACCCCAATCCTGATCTGCACCCGACCATCTACCACACTAAGGGCCTGCTACAGTACCTTGCGCATACGCAACGAGCTCCACTGGTACCACCTTTTATTCATCGGATCAAACTGGCAGTATTCTACAGGGCCATTTTAATGTTGGATTAAGTAAAACTCATTATTATTCCCCAGCACACCTGATGGTGTCTTACTGACGAGAACCATGGTTGGAAATCATTGACTTATGGATTGGTTTTGTGAGTTGTGATGTTAAGGTGTGTGTGCGTGTCCTCAGGTGTTCTGCGACTACCACGGCCATTCCAGAAAGAAGAATGTCTTCATGTATGGATGCAGTCTGAAGGAAACCATATGGCAGTCCAACATCAGCACGCCATCCAGTGACTTCGAAGAGAACCTTGCGTACAGGGTGAGCACATGCAGTCCTCACACGCACACGCACGCTCTTGGCTGCTTCTAGATATTCTCGATGTTTTCAGGCCCTTCCAAAGATCCTCTCACAGATCGCGCCGGCCTTCAGCATGGCCAGCTGTAGTTTTGTGGTTGAGCGCTCCAAGGAGTCGACTGCGCGCGTGGTGGTGTGGCGCGAGATCGGTGTGCAGCGCAGCTACACCATGGAGAGCACAGTCTGTGGATGCGACCAGGGCAAATACAAGGTGACTGACCCTTCTTACCCACACAGCTGTGAGATCATACCAAGTTACATTTTGTTTGTTTTTCATATATATATATATATATATATATATATATATATATATATATATATATATATATATATATATATATATATATTTTATAAAGCATATATTTACATATACTTTTTTACGTGGAGTTTTAATCATAGGAATGATATTCATAGCTAATCTACAGTACTTTTACAAGAAAAGGCTTTAACAAAAAACTTCAACATTATGAAAAGTAAATGTCTTAAAATTCAAAAATGTTGTAAAGATCAAATATTCATGTCTGTCTATGTGTGTCCTATTTTGATAAAAAGACATCTGATGTGATTTAGTCAGAATTATTTGGCAAGTTATAAAGTTATAAGACATAATTTGAAGTGACAGTATATTAAAAGATTAAAAAAGTGTTAATAAATACTGAGAACAAGTTTCAATTTTATGTGAACAAAGTTGTAATTTTAGAGCAAATAGGAAAAATACTTTATATAGAATAGAGTCTAGACTCTAAACATTGCATAAAGCCATGAATGTATAACCATGTTAGAAAATTAAGACCAAAGAAACATTTTATGTGAAGGTCATTATCTTGTAAGAACATTACAAGAAAAAATACTTGAAAAATTATGTTTTAATTTTATGTGAATGACTGTCATTTCAAGGACAATGTGTTTGGGTTTGTTAGTGAAAAAAATATTAGAAAGAAATTGTAACTTTGTTACAGTTTTATTTGAATAAATGCAGAATTCAGGAGCAAGGAATCATTTGATTCTACAAGACAAAAGTCAAAATTGTAGATAAATTACGTTTTGCAATAACTAGAAAAAGACATGTGTGAATAAAATTGCAATGTTAGATACCATTTTTGTAACGCAAGCTTCTAACAGAAACATATCCACCAGGTGGTGCTGCTCCACCACCCTTTTTCCGTCCTTAGTCTGCCATGACAACAGATGAACTGTTGTGAAGGGGTTTGTGCCTTGAAAATGACCACCGTTGTTATGTGCAACAAAGCGTTTTTCCAGATACGGGATCCAACATGAAGACTTTTTGCTTAGAGGCCTGATAATCAAGATTCTGGTGACCATTTCAGAAATGGTACCGGTCTGGTATTGTCAGGATGTACGTCATACGTTATGTTTTAGTAATTAGTTTAGATTTAGCATCTTTAAACTGAACAATTAACTGAATGGCTACGACTGTGTAGTAATCATACTCAAATTGAGACAGTGCTATGTATACATTAAAATTAATAAAGCAAAGAATAAATTCTTGACATTTATTACAATGTTTGCTTATCCTATGCTGTGCTATTTTTAGCTCTGGCATTTCAACTTTCCAAGATATATATAAAGCATATTTGGAATGATTGGCATAGAAACAAATCACAAATTATCGAGCTAGCTGAACCTAGCATCACGCGGCTAACTCTGATTTGTGCTTCTTGCCCCAGTCATGGGTGCGCCATTTTCGGCCTTCCTGACTTAATGTACTGGCCAGTGTCTGAAGGTTCGGTTGTGGCCCAAAACCGTGGCGTACTAGCCAGGGGCCACCGAGCCACCATTAATATTGAACCCTTAGATGTGAAGGAGCACACGAATTTGGCCCAGCTTTGGCCTTCCTGCAGAGAATGAACAAAAAGCGCTCTGTGAGTGTGCTTGTGCTATGTGTGTGTCCACTTCTCAATGGAGCCTTCAAGGACTCATACAACAATGCTCATGAATCTGGTCTTCCTGTATTGGAATTTCAGTACAGCGTTCTTCCGTTTCCCTGCTCGCACAGTGTTCCCTCATTAATGTTGACTGGAAACCCCCCGCATTAAGTCAATGCCGTGAAGTAGGTGCATGAATTATGTGTAGTAAAAACACAATTGTGTTTTAATAAAACCTTGCATACTGTACCTTTCTTTCCCATGCCCAGTGATCTCCTACCAGAGCTCACTAACTCCAGTCCTCGAGGGCACCCATCTAGGCATGTTTTCATTGTAACCTTCCAGGATAATTATCAAGCTTCTGCGGAGCTTCATGATAAGCTGATCATTTGAATCAGGCGCATCACAGGAGGATTTCACCGAAAGCGTGCCGGATAGGTGACCTCTCGGACCGGGGTTGCTGACCATCTTCGAAACGTAATAGAGTTTCAACGGGCATGCGTCTTTAATTTTCTTTTAGAACACACTGTGCAGCAGAGCGTAGTGAGCTGGTGCTAACTCTGCCCGCAGTCCTGACCCCAACCAATTCCCCACAATGCAAGTTTTCCTGAAGGTTTATTTTCAAGCAAAAGTTCCTTCATTTGCAGCTGAACAAGATCCGAGTTTTTGACTGCTAATAATGACAATTGACAACAAAAGCTTTCTCCAGCTTGTTGATTAAAGCTCGGAAATAGCACCAAATTAAATTCAACGAACATCATCAGTTTTCTTCACGTTCAATTGATCTTATCACGAATCCATGTGTGCAGGGTTACCAGATTGGCACCAAGGAGCTGGAAGAAATGGGAGCACAGTTCTGCGTGGCCCTTTTAAGGCTCAAGAGAATGACAGGGCTTCACAGCCATCAGCAACTGCTGGACCTGGAGAGCGACCTCATTGGATTGCAACCTAAAGTAGTCAGGTTAGAAATGACAGTAACACTGACTTGATTGCTTATTTTGTGGTCCAATTGCATGGATACAGTTGGACAGAAGCCTGCTGAGGTGACAAGGTAGAGCTTTTAATTGGAAACTATTGTATTGAGCTTGGGACAAAAAAGCTCGTATAACCTCCTTTTTACCATTTTACCGTTGTTATGACCTTCATGAAGAATCCTGAAGCTTAATTTTCACTTTTGAAGCTTAACCTTTTCACCTTTTGATTTATCACTTGTTAAAAATGAATTCACTTCACAAGCATCAGCTTATACATTTCGGATAACTGTTCTATGTACGTGAAAAAAATGGGCCACAGTAGGATCAATAACCGTGCAATATTACAATAGAAAATGTGAAGTTTTTAGGGATTAAGATGTCAACTTATAAATTATATTAGAAATAAGCTTAATTTTTTTGTGTAACATTAATTTTGTGGCAAATAAACCTTATGTGTTCAGAGAAAAAACTAAGAATTTTAGAATGAGTGAAAGAGAAATATTCATGAAATAAAGTCTGAATTTTATAAGGATTAAAAGTTAATATTAGAGCAATAACGTTAATATGAATGTTCTAATTTATGTGGACAGTCTTAATTTTACGAAAGCCAAAGTTATAACGTTCTGGTAAACCAAATGCAAACGTTTAGTAGTGTAAATATTGCAATCTTAATCTTATTTGAGGTAAATATTGTCATAGTTCAAAGACAAATAAAGGAGAGAGTCATTTTACTGTTTGTGATCTATGTCACAATTTTGAGACAAAGATGTGATGTTAAGGAGATAATATAAATTGTGAAATGACTGAAATGTGCATTTCTGATCAACCTTTTGATTGATCAATTGATCAACAGACGACAAATTGTAGCAATTTGTATTTGTTTACATCATCATTTGGATGTTTGCCGTCTGTGTTAAGACAGTTGATGGCTTTATTCTCCAAACCACTTAACGCACCCCCCCAAGCACCACCCCTCCCATGAGCGTCTTCCTCTGGCCTTCTCGCATCTTGTGCTCTCGTATTGATAGGTGTTCATTCATCATTGATGCCTTTAATCATTATGGGACTCGCAATGTTGTCTCCTCGGAGATCGGATGCTCTCAGGCAGGCGGGCGGGCAGGCGGAGCCGCCCGCCCATGCTAGCACTTAGCATTTAATAGGTCATCATTGCAATGATATGGTGGCCATTTGAAGCGTCTGCCAGTTTGTAAAAGGCAAGATACGGCCAGTGTGTATGTGTGCGCGCGGATGTAAATGATGGAGAATGGGGGAAAGAGCCATTGGAACCCAAAGAAAAGGACATTTCCTGTTCGCTCGCAACTCTCATCAGCATTACACGCGCACATTTACAGTACACCATTTGTGTGCCTGTCTCCCACTTGTACTGGCACGGCACTGGAGAGACGGCCCGTGATGGACTGCCTCCCCGGGATCGCATTTCAGACCATTAACACCATTAAAAAGCCACTAAAGCCACTAAAACCTCAAAAGATGCAGCAGGCGTTTAGGCATTGGGCCCCACGGGGAGGGAAAGAAAGAAAAAAAGAAAGAAAGAAGAAAGAAAGAAAGAAAGAGGCGGCCTTGGCCAACCGTTTGGATTCCAAATGACCATATTTGCTTTTTTTTTTTTTTTTTTTTTGTAATAATGAATAACCGGATTCAAATCTTATGCATTTAAAGCTACGTTAGCCCGTTTTTAGAT
The DNA here is from genome assembly GCF_059441005.1 of Hippichthys cyanospilos. Classification (NCBI taxonomy): domain Eukaryota; kingdom Metazoa; phylum Chordata; class Actinopteri; order Syngnathiformes; family Syngnathidae; genus Hippichthys; species Hippichthys cyanospilos. The sequence continues at coordinate 23,689,075 of NC_142369.1, read as the reverse complement.
TTACACATGAAGACAAAATAACTGGGGCATATGGCACTGCGTATTTATATATATATAAAAAAAATCACCATGAAGAAGAAAAAAGAAATGAATGTGATTTAAACACTGCTTGACTAAACCGGTACGCACGCGTGTTTGTGCGGGCCCCTTCGCAGCTGCCCCACCACCTACGTGATGGACAAGGATGAGCCGTCCTTCTTGGAGGCGGTGGATTACAGTGCCGAAAGCAACGACGAAGACGCCGAGGCGGACCTGGAGTCCGCCGCCGCCACCTTGAGCGTCGGCGAAGTCCCGAGGCGACTGTCAGACTCAGAGAACAATCACGACACCTTCAAATCGGAGCCTCTCACGCCGACAGCCAGTGACTGACTTTGAAATGATATTTCATTTATTTATTTATTTATTTTTTAACAGCGTTTCCAAAAACAGCGAAGGTAACCACTCGCACATCTTCCATTCTTTACTACCTTTTGTCGGCTCTCTCCTGAAGGCGGGATTTACACTGCACAATTCATAAGTCCATGTTTTTTCATATGACGAGACTAAATAGAAAAATGCGCATCAACAAAAGACAGCGACGACAAATATAGATCAAGGAAATAAATCGATGAAATGTTAATAGTTACATAGACTTTCCTTGGCTTGGACTATAAACAGGTAACAATGGTCGATAACAGATGTTCTTAATTGGTCTCGCCTCACATTCAAAACGAAATTATTTTTCTTGCTCTCATAATTTTTTTTCCTCACTAATACCTGGCATTTGAATGGAGTGTGAGGACTTTTTTTTTTTTTAATTGAACATGTATAAGTATTATTTTTAGAATTAGAAAAAAAAAGATGTTAAACTGTATTTGTCCAAAAATGATGTTAAATGGAAAGTCTGGTCAAAAATTTTCTTCACAAAAATATCTTCAATGTGCCCTACTCTACACTAAACATGACATTCTTATTACTATTGTGTTTATGGAATATGACTTAAAGGTCAGGGTGCAAAGCTTGAACGGTTTTTCCTGAACAAAGCATACAAAGTGTAGTACACAGCAACTTAATCACAAAACAATTCTAAGTGTGTTTCAATCATCTGTGGTCGTGTCTTGTCTTTTTTTTTCTTTTTTTCGATATCAGATATGGATGTTATCATAACGAGCAAAAATATCACAGTATGGTGTTAAAATTACAGCTCTATTATTTTTCTATTGAACACACTATTTTTTTTTTATATTTAATATTTGGTACATTGGGAAATGGTACCTTTTTTAGTACACAAAATAAACATTAACAATGTTCCTCTTGTTTATTTGTTTTTTGATGGTTCTTAGCGAGTCACAGTGCAGATTTCCTGCTTATCATACATGCATGCCAAGAATATAATAAAAACAAAAGCCAAAAAAAAAAAAACAGCACCAATGAAAATATAAATTTGACCAGACATGATGAAAACCTTGCACCCTGACCTTTAAGGAGCAACATTTTTTGTCCATCTCAGAGCTTGAAAGTTTAGCCACCTTCTGTCACCCCAAAATGACATTGCTCATGTGATATTAGTAAGCTGAGCTCTGATTGGTCATTACTTGGGCTGTGACTAAATAAAATCGGGTGGATTTTGTTGCTTATCTCATATTCTACAAATGCAATACCAATCAGAATGCCATGTTCGGAATAGCGGAGGTGCATAGAGCATTTGGTGTAAATCATTTTTCTTTTTCATGTTTTACTCAGACTCAAAAGTGTTTTTTTTCCATTTCCTTTTTTTTACATCCAACTATGAAATAGTTTGTTTTTATGACTTTTTATTCATTTTTTGTTCTGACTTGATTCATGTGAAAACCTTTGTTATTCTTATTCATGTGAAATTATGACATTTTATTGTAAACATATATTTTGTCATTGAAATTTCCAACACGTTTCTTGCAACTGGTTTAGTCCTTAATTCATGACTTTAATGATCTTAAAATTATCTTTTTTTTAAATCCTGAAGTATCACACTTTTAAAGGGAGTTTATTTAAATGTATATACATATATATGTAGTGTTGTATGAAGAAAAATAAAAAATGACTGTAGGCATGATACAAAATTAAAATGCCACAAAGTATTTCCACATTCGATTTTCTTTTAAAGATTGGCCCCCAAAATTTTAAATGTTAAATTATTTATTATATAACATTTACTGTCTGTGCAAAACTATATAAATGAATACACAAAAGTGAAAAACACTCAAAATCCCCCGGAAATATTTTTGACCCAAAATAGATCGTGAAACTGATCAAGCGATTTTTTTTTTTTTTTAAAGGTCTAAGAGTCAAGAAAGCTGTCTCAAGCCTTATGCTAATTATTATATCGTGAATATTGTGATGACTTTTTATTTATTAAAATTAATTTAAAGAACTGAATGAATGCAAAACTGATAATGTTGCATTAACGATGCAGAACAACACGTACAGAAAAAATCGGGTTACAAAAATAGACATATCCCTGCCTGTCAAATCCACTTTTAGATGCACAATGTAGTTGAACTTGCTGTCTTGTGATGCACCCATCTGCGCACCTTCAATGTATAATATAGTCAGAAGATTAATTTTGTTTGTTTTCTTGCTTGGGCCATCCTGTTCCATCCTTTTTTTTTTTTTTTTTTTTTAATGATTTCACTTTGCACTTGACCAATGCAGTGTAAATCCAGCCTTGAGGTAGGTCACAGCACAAACCTGAAAGTGCTGGGATTTTGGATCCCTTGGACCTGCTGTTTGGTGCAACACTTTAGACAATCCCCCTGGAAAAAAATGGGAGCAGTCATGCCCACCTCGCAGATCACTTCTCGGACCAC